>NC_056730.1:422877886-423062886 GCF_019279795.1 Protopterus annectens | reverse complement strand
CCTACCATAAATGTAGATGTCCGAGAGGTATGCATCTGCAGTCCTAACATATGGGTTGTCCTGCCTCAGGCAGCCCTTCAGTCGGCTGGATTCCAAAGTCTGGGTCTGGCCTCGGCTGATGTCGCACTTCACCCGACGTCATAGCTGCTGTCAATTGGGTATAAAGGCATCAGCCGACGCCATTTTCCTCAGTGTTTCTTGCCCCAGATGCCAGGTGCCCTCTAGGAAGGCTAAATTTGGATAAATGCAAATGATTCCAACCAGTAGAGAGCAAACAAAAATAAACATGTATATACATATATACAAACAAATACACCATAATAGATTCCCCTAGCTAGCTACAAGATGGGCAAATACCCTAGGAGTACCACAGAGGGGAAGGAGGGTGGGTAATCCTGACTGCAGATGCATACCTCTCGGACATCTACATTTATGGTAGGTACAAAACTGTACTATGTCCTTCAAGGATGCATCTGCAGTCCTAACATATGGGTAGAATACCATAGCCAAACTGGGGGAGGAGGCAGTAAGATGATTATGGTGTAGTTAAGATCCCTTGCAAAACAGCATTTGCAAAACCTGCTCGGGATCTGGAGTATAAAGGTAGATTATAATGCTTGGCAAATGTATGCACGGAGCTCCAAGTAGCAGCCTCTAAAATGTCTTTGGTAGCCACTCCTCGTAAGAAAGCTGTAGTAGTGGCTGTAGCCCTTGTGGAGTGAGGTCTGATGTTTTCTGGAGTTGTTTTTCCATGAAAAGAGTAACAAAATCTAATGCAATTTCCTATCCATTTTGAGATGGTCTGTTTTGAAATTGCTTTTCCTTCCATTCCTGTTGCATATGCTACCAGAAGCTGGTCAGTTTTTCTATTGTTCTTGGTTCTGTCCAGATAGTAGCGCAATTGCCTGTGCACATCCAAGGTATGTAGTAGTCTTTCCCCCCTATTCTGTGGGTTGGGGAACATTTAGTTGTGGAACTCAAGTCATAAGGGAAGGTTGGACAAGAGCTTGTGATCCAGCCCATCCTGCTCTACCCTACTGAATTTTGATCCCTACTCGAAGGCCACAATACAGAAGCCTCAACTAAGGACTTTCTTTCAAGTTTTAAAACTACCTTCGTTTCCCAGCAAGGAACTTGTCCTGGAACTTGTGATCCAGCCCATCCTGCTCTACCCTACTGAATTTTGATCCCTACTCGAAGGCCACAATACAGAAGCCTCAACTAAGGACTTTCTTTCAAGTTTTAAAACTACCTTCGTTTCCCAGCAAGGAACTTGTCCTGGAAGTATGTGTTACTCCTAACCTTGTAATACTTCAGGTAGTAGATACCTATTGGTAGGTCGCAGTGTGCCTCCCTGCCAGGTTAGCCTGCAGCCAATACTCCCTACCCACCCCTTTGGTGTCCTGTGAACAACCCTCCCTCCCTATCTATTTCTATACTTCACTATCTCACTGTCAGCTTCCTCCTTATTACTGATACTAAGACTGTGTTTCATTCTAGATAACTGCCTTTCAGCTGCCTCCCTCTTACTGATACTACGACTGTGTTGCTTTTTCCGTAACTGCCCACCAACTGGCACTCCACAATCTTCCTACTGTCTCTTTTACTCCCGCCACTCTCCTCCTCGTCTCACCTACCTTGCTCCATTGCACCTCTTCTGCAACCCTCTCCCTTACTATCTCTCATTTGACTGCCTATCCACATTTTGTCTTCCACTTAGCTAACACCCATCTCAATCCTTCACATAACCTACTATCCTATCCAACTGTAATCCCTCCATATCCATACCCATAACTGTACTTCTCAGACTTTCTTTCCACCTACTACACATCTCAGTAAACTTACCTTCTGCTCTCTCTCTTTTCTGATTGTTTTTTCACCACTCTTTCTCCTTCTCTGGGCCCTTCCTCCTAAGCCTCACGGGCTCCTCCGCTCCTACCCTGCCCCCAATTCCCACCCGCCCCAGTGGTCCTACTTTTATACCTCGTATTGACACACACCTACCCAATGGGGGATAATCCCCTCTTTGCCAACCCCTCCCTCTTATCTCATACCACACCCAACTTTCTCAGAACCCTCCTCCACACTACCTCTTAAAGTCTTTTACACTACTTTCCTTTCTTCTTCCTTCTATTTTCCTTTATCTCTATTGGTTTCCTAACCTACACTATGTGGACATTATCTCTGCCAATATACTTTCAAATAACTATCTGTTTAACACTCTTACCTCCTCTTGTGATTACTCATCTCCTAACCTCCTATGAACACCCACTCCTCTACTCTTGTGCTTCCTCTAAGCACACCTCTACACCTAACTCACCTTCTACACTAACCACATTAAATCTTCCTACCATACCTAACTACATATCTACCAAACACCACAAACTTGCTTACCCTAAGCTAAGTAAACAAAGAAATAAAAATATATTGACATCCTACATAAACAGTCCCAGCTCAATATTTCTTATTGTTTCAATCACTATTAGATGGGGACATTCACCTAACCCTGGCCCAAATAGCACAAACACTAATAGTTATATTAAACAAGACAAAGATTCTCCTATATCATCAAACACTTATACCAACTCTCTCACCATAGCTCATCTTAATATACGTAGCATTTGTAACAAGATCTCTCAACTCCATGCCCTTTTAGATGTTCACCATTTTGATATCTTATGTTTATCAGAAACTTGGCTAAAACCTACCATTAAGGATAATGAAATTACCCTCCGGTATAATATCTTTAGACTGGACCGTAAAACCAAAAAGGAGGTGGCGTAGCAATTCTGTACAAAGCACAACTACAAATTAGTATTATAAATCTTAACCTTACTCAGGACAATAATGCAGAAGTAATCAGCTCAAAACTTCAAATCAACCCTAATAAAGCTATTAACATAATTTGTGTATATCTCCCCCCAGGAAATAACACTAACACTCTAGAATGCATCCTGAGCTTGCTGTCAAACAACCTCCCCAAGAAACAGTAGTTCTAGGTGACTTTAACATTGATTGGAATTCATTTAATAGTATAAACCCTACATCCCACATAAACCTATATGGCTTCTCTCAACTCATTAACTGTCCAACCAGAACTGATAAATCCAACAACCATGAATCTATTCTAGACTGGATTCTGATTAATACTCCCCAACAAACCTACCAGTCCGGTACCCTTCCAGATGATCTAAGTGACCATTCTTTAACTTATGTCATTAGACACAAAATCAACCTAACCTTACCTGCCACACTTAGAACACTAAGAACAAAAAAGACTTTTAACTCAGAACATTTTCTAGCTGATCTAAAATATTGTAATTGGTCCTCATTGAAATATCTTCCCTTAATGAAGCAGTAGATTACTTTAACTCTACATTCTTATCAATTCTAGACCAACATGCCCCAACTCGTACCATCAGAACCAAATCAAAAGTAGCACCCTGGCTAACTAATAATACTAGGCATAAAATCATTATTAGAAATAAATCATGGTCAAAATGGCACACCACTAAAAATCAAACTGATCGTCAAAAATTTAGAGAGCTTAGAAACAGCACTAAAAGAGCTATCCTGACCGACAAAAAAAACTATTACCTTCAGCTGCAGAACATCACTAATAAGGAACCTAAAAAATTCTGGGCCAGTATTAATAATCTTCTGTCTCCAGGTCACTCCATTACACCTAATCCCCAGGACTCTAACCCAGAAAACCCTAAACAAACAGCAAATGACCAACTCATTCTTCACAAACACTATCCAAACACTAGCTAGTCATCTATCTCCTGATACCTCAAATCTTCCTCCATCCACATTAAATCAACCTCCTACACTCCAATTACAACCAGTCTCTACCTCCTTTATCACATCATTGCTCCTAAAGTTAAAACCCACCACTCCCTCTGCAGACAAACTGCCTGCAGAATTCTTACAGATAGGTGCCAAAGCCTTAGCCTACCCTATTTCCATCCTGATCAATAGATCTATAAAGGAAGGAATCTTCCCCTCTATCTGGAAAATATCTCATATCATCCCACTACATAAAGGAGGAAACTCTAATGATTTCTCTAACTTTCGTCCAATAGCTCTCCTCTCACCAATCAAAAATCATGGAAAAATGTATTCACAAACAAGTATTAAATCACCTTCTCAACAACAACTTACTTTCTAACTGTCAGCATGGTTTCAGACCCTCACACAGTACCACTACTGCTTTGCTCTCCTTCACTAACTCCATTAACACTAACCGTAACAATAACTATCTATCTTCCTCTGTCTTCATCGACCTATCCAAAGCTTTTGATATGGTGAATCATAAACTTTTACTACATATCCTACAATCACTGGCTCTTGATCATCTTGCCTTGTCCTGGTTTGCATCTTACCTAGAAAATCTTCAGCAGGCAGTACTTTGGAAAAACTCACTTTCTAATCTTCTACCTATCTCCTTAGGTGTACCTCAAGGCTCTATCCTAGGCCCTTTGCTATTTTCTATCTTTATTAATGACCTTCAATCTGCTATCCCATATACTACCTGTATACAATATGCGGACGACTCAACTATAATCTGCTCTGCTAACTCTCATACAGAACTCCAGTCACTTACTCAAAAGCTTTCAGTGCTGTAGAACAATGGTTCTCTTACCGCTGTCTACTCCTCAACCCCAAGAAAACAAAACTATTACTTTTTCACCTACTGTAAATCTACTCCACCTTACTTTACTCTTACATCCACTGGAACACTCATCTCTCCTGACTTGACCACAAAACTATTAGGGATAACTATTGATAATAACCTCAACTTTGACTCTCACATCAACAACACCATAAAATTAGTTAATAAAAAATAGGATCCCTTTACAGAATCAAACCTTTCCTAACACCCACAGCAAGGTCCACCATTGCTAGATCTCACCTAATCTCCACTCTTCTCTATGCTTCCCCCATTTACACTAATCTTTCCAAAAACAACATGAAGAAACTAGAAACATCCTATCATAACATAGCTCGATTCGCTATTGGATCTCCTTTTAGAACTCATCACTGCTTGAACCTAAAAGAACTAGGCTGGATTGAACTTCCTAACCAACTTGTACTTCAACAGATCTTAATTGCTTATAAGATTCTATATCAGCCAACCAACACACCAACACTTACTAGCCTTATTTCTCCATACAACAACCTGCAACAACTACGTTCCTCAAATAAACTTCTGATTAATATTACCAAACCTAACAATAATGCAGGTGTCAGTTTATTCTCCAACTCTCTTGGAAAAACATGGAATAAACTACCCTCTGATATCACTTCTTTAACCTCTTTCCAACTTTTCAAATTTCAACTAAAGATTTATCTCAATAAACACTGGCTTTGCTCCTGCACTAATCCTGACTAATGCCAACTCTTCTCTCTTCTCTCTTCCATTACCCTTGTTAAAAAAAAAAAAAAAAAAAAAAAACTTTATTTTTTATATTATCTGGTTAACCTGCTATGATGTCATGTGAACTTTTATGCCAATGTATTTTTTTATCTGATTATATTATTGTTTTTATTTCCTATCTTTCTTATGTAACCATTTATGCCTTTTTGTAAAAGTGTACAACTGATGGAGCTTTTCTCCCCGGGCCTCTACTGAAAACGGACATATATCCAGTTGGACTAGCCCGGTCAACAAATGTAAAATAAATTCAATCCAAATAGTCGCCACAGTAATCACCAGGCTACTCAGTATCAGTTCCAATGTATGGCAGCAGTCAATGGTCACCAATCCTGCAACAACACGATAAGTTCTTAAATGCAAATCACGAAAATTATTCCAGGATAAAATTTGAGAAAATGTTTTATTCGTTAGCGCTTTCACCTCTCGGCTTCTTCAGACGATACAGATATAACAAATAGTTCAAGTTTAAATAATACATATTCAAAGCTGATGTATTATTTAAACTTGAACTATTATTTAAACTTGAACTATTTGTTATATCTGTATCGTCTGAGAAGGTGAAAGCTAACTACAAAACATTTTCTCAAATTTTATCCTGGAATAATTTTCGTGATTTGCATTTAAGAACTTATCGTGTTGTTGCAGGATTGGTGACCATTGACTGCTGCCATACATTGGAACTGATACTGAGTAGCCTGGTGATTACTGTATGCACTATTGAATTCTTTTACTGGCTTATAGCCACAGTAGTCTTTGTGGTTCGGTACGGGCTGTTTTTCATTACCAAATGTAAAATAAAATAAAAATAAAAATAAAATGTTGGTAGGTGGATTGCTTGGTTCAATGATATCCTGGAGACCACCTTTGGCATAAAAATAGGGTTAGTTCTCAAGGACACTATCTTGATGGAAGATAAGGAAGGGCTGTACTGCCATTAATGCCTGTAATTCAGAAACCCTTCTTGCTGAAGTGATTGCAAGCAGGAAAGCAGTTTTCCAAGATAAGAACTGTAATTCTGCTGTCGCTGCTGGTTCAAAAGGGGGAAGTGTTAACTTTTCCAGCACAAAGTTAAGGTCCCATGTAGGCAAAGGTGGCTTCCTTGGAGGCTTTACATTTTTAATTCCTCTCAGAAACTGCCTGAGTAGAGGATGAGAGAAGACTGGAGGATCCATGTTGTATTCTGCTGAAATTGCTGATGCTTGAATCTTAATGGAGGAGTAAGACAGGCCATTGTGGAAAAGTTCTGCTAAATATTCCAGGATGTTAGCTATGTTTGCTAATGATACATTTTCTCCTTTTGCTGCACTCCAAATGAGGTATCTTTTCCATTTGGCTGAATAAGTTTTCCTTGTGGAGGGTCTGCGAGCCTCCAGGATAATGTCTTTAACCCTCTGAGATAAATCTGGGTTATTTTGTTTTATGTAATATTCCAAGCAGCTAGCTGCAGAGTTTTCAAGTTTGGATGCAGGATCTTGAAGTTGTTCTGTGTTAGCAGTAAAGGAACTAGAGGTAGAGGCCATGCGTGTGCCCGAGACATACTCCTCAGTAGCGGGTACCAATGCTGCCTCGGCCAGTCTGGAGCTATCAGGATGACCCTTGGGTGATCTTCTTTGATCTTCAGTAGCAATTTGTTCATCAAAGGAAGAGGTGGGAATGCATATGCTGTCAGGTTTTCCCAACTGAAGGATAGGGAGTCCACCTTCCAAGCAAGAGGGTGGTATGTCCTTGTGCAGAATTTCCACAACTGGTGGTTGTTTGGGGATGCGAACAGGTCTATTTCTGGTAGCCCCCATTTCTTTGTAATGGATTTGAAGATGTCTGGATGCAGCATCCATTCATGGGCATCCGTGGTAGTTCTGCTTAAGGTGTCTGCTAGTATATTTTCTTTTCCTGGCACAAATATGGCCTGGAGCTGAATGTTGAGGTTCAGGGCCACATTCCACAGGTCCATTGCCATCCGGCATAGAGGATATGAGTGCGTGCCTCCCTGTTTGTTGATATACCACATGACTGTGGTGTTGTCCGTCCTTATCAGCAAATGACCCTGTTGAAGAAACGGTCTGAATGTCTGGATTGCCTGTTTCACTGCCAGCATCTCTTTTTGATTTATGTGTAGGTTCAGCTGGTCTTGTGTCCATAGGCCTTGTATACACTTGTCCGTCATGTGAGCCCCCCAACCGAGGTCTGAGGCGTCCGTGGTGATAGTCTGGCTTGGGTGAGGTTTGTGGAAAGGCAGTCCTCTGTTCAACTGACAGGCCTGAGCCCACCACAGGAATTCTTGCTTCAAGCATGGAATTATTGGAATTTGGGTTTCTAGGCTGTGCTTGTGCTGAGACCATAAATTCCTTAGGTACCATTGCAACTTCCTCATATGCAGTCTGGCATGTGGAATCAATATTATGCAGGATGCCATGTAACCCAGGGCTTGCAGGACTTTCCTTGCTGTAAGCTGGTTCTGCGTTGTTAATGCCATGAAGTAGAGTGGTAGTTGCTTTTGCTTTTCTGCTGTGAGAAATGCCATTTGATTTGACGTGTCCAGTTCTGCACCCAAGAATGTTATCCTTTGGGATGGTACCAGCCTTGACTTTATGTTGACTGTGTATCCCAGGGCTTGCAGTAGGTGAATAACCTTTTCCAAATCTTTTGTTAATTTGATCTTGTTGTCCGCTTGTATCAGGCAGTCGTCCAGGTATGGATAAATTTGAATTCCCTGAAGCCTGCAATGAGCAATTACTGATGCCAGGCATTTCGTGAATACTCTGGGCAGTAGATAAGCCAAAGGGCAATGCTGAGAATTGATAATGCTCTGATCCTGCAAGAAATCTGAGGTATCTTCTGCAATCTGGTCATATAGGGACGTGCAGGTATGCCTCCTTGAGATCTAGAGTCACCAGCCAAGACTCCTTGCCCAGCATGGGAAGAAGTTGCTGTAGGGTCAGCATTTTGAATTTTGGAACAATGAGATATGTGTTCAGAGCGGACAGGTCGAGAATAGGTCTCCATTGGTTTTCTTTTCTTGGTACCAGGAAAAGTCTGGAGTAAAATCCTTGTCCTTGTTCCATAGACGGTACCTTTTCTATAGCTCTCATCCTTAGTAAGTGGTGGCTTTGTCCTAGAGCATTTGTTTTTTGGTTTGGTGGTAGGTTTGGCATTCCTCTCTTTCTTGGTAGGAGTATGGAAGTGGAACCTGTAGCCTTTGACTATTGTCTGTAAAATCCATTTGTCTCCTGTAATGCAATGCCAGTTTACTGAAAATAAGGCTAGCTTTCCGCCTAAGGGTGCTTCCAGTTGTTCCCTGGTAGGCGGTATCAGAGCCAAGTCATTGTGACTGTCCTGTGGAAGTGGTAGTAGCTGGATCTGTGGCAGTACTTCTCTGGTTATTAGGCTGCCACTGACGTCCCCTGTAGGCACCTCTGGATTTACCTCTTCCTCTCGGGCGCCTATTTCTGCCTCTCTGTGCTCTGGAGGTGTCTGGAAAGGACCAATTTTTCGAAGGCCAATTTCTACTAAACCTCGGAGGCTGGACCTGTAAGAAATCCTTGACTGTTTGGACAGATTTTGCTTTTTCCTCCACCTTCTTTAACACTTGCTGTGCAGGGGAGCCAAACAAACTTTGTTTCTCCATGGGAGCATCGAGGAGCTTGGACTTCACAAGGTCTGGTAAGGATTGCTCTTTTAACCATGCATGCCTTCTGATCACTGTACCAGTCATAGCTGATCTAAAGGAAGCCTCCAGTGCATCATAGCCACATTTTAAGGAATGATTACTGACCTGCTGAGTGTTATGTACCAAATCCTGAAGGGACTTACGGTCTATAGGTTCAGGGGAAGACAGTTTTTTATTTAGCTGATCTAACAAAAATTCCTGATACTGAATCATGTGGAATTGACAGTTTAAGGCCCTAGCCGAAAGAGTAGCAGAAGTATAAACTTTTACCCGATCTCTCTAATGCTCTAGATTCTCTTTCAGAAGGGAGGGGGTTTTTGGCAGAGGCAGCTGCTACAGCTTTGGGGCACTGTGAAATAGTTTCAGGATCTGCAATAGGAGCCTTATACAAGTGATAGTGTGTGTCCGGGACCCTGTAGTATCTGTCGGGCTTAGCAGGGGCCGGGGGAAGAGAGTCAGGGGCAGTACAAGCATCATTAAATGCATCATCTACAACTGTTAGTACTGGAGGAATGGCTAAAGGCCTATGCTGTGGTAAATGTAAAAAAGTCCTCAGCCTTTTCCTTGAATCTGAAAAATCCTGGCCCTGCCATTGAAATTGCTCTCTCATAGCATGCAAGGTTTCCCCAAAAGAAAATTCCTCAGGAGGAGAGGCAGAAGGAATGGAGTCTTCTGCATCAGAGTCCTCATATGGAGAATAAGGGCCTTCTGGAGGATTTGAGTTTTCTGAATCATCCGAGGAATAATCTGTTGAAACTGGCTCAGGGGCTCTGCTCTAGGCCTCTTCTCTGGAGGGGATGAGAGGCCCTGTCAGGGTGAGGTTGGGATCCCTGATCAAAGAAATGAGATCCTCTGCCAGGCTGAGCATTTGGGAACTAGAGGTAGGCCTGTGTGAGGGGGTTTTAGTAGGCAAGGCCTTAGAAGATTTAGCTGCTTTAGCCCTAGAAAAAGCCTTGATAGACATAGATGCAGGGGGCCTAGCAGCTCCACGTGCAGGAGTAGATATGTCTAAAGGAATAGTATCTGATAAATCCTGAGAACCTGCAACAGCAGGTGGAATTTCAGTAGCAGATTCAGCCATGCTGTGTGAGGCCTCGGCTGTAGGAGGCATGCTTTCAGCCGAAGGAAGAACCGTGGACTCTGTTTCAGCCGAAACCGAGACACTCGCGGTTGGCTTAACCGTGGTTTCGGCCGAAGCCGCGGACCGCGAGTGTCGGTCCTTTTCCTTATGCTTTTTAGCTAATTGTGAAGTCGGAGTCTCCGACGGCATGTTGTAAGCAAAAGCGGAGCCGAAAAACTCCTCTGCAAACTCCGACCGACGCCTAAGTGTCCGTCGGTTGAAGGAAGCACAGGCTAGACAAGCTGCTACGTCGTGGCCTGGGCCTAAGCAAGGAAGGCAGTAAGAGTGGAAATCCTTATGCGGTATTTGTTTCCCACAAGTTAAACAGTTATTTACTTTTTCTGACATCGGCTGAGGCAAGAAAGAGTTCCCAACGGGGTACTTAGCTTTTTAGAAGTCTTCGGTAGTAGTAATCTCTGGTTCTGACCGACCGGCACTTGCGAACAGCTTCTGCTTCGGGCACCGCGCGGCAAGAAAGACTGAGGAAAATGGCGTCGGCTGATGCCTTTATACCCAATTGACAGCAGCTATGATGTCGGGTGAAGTGCGACATCAGCCGAGGCCAGACCCAGACTTTGGAATCCGGCCGACCGAAGGGCTGCCTGAGGCAGGACAACCCATATGTTAGGACTGCAGATACATCCTTGAAGGGCATCATGTGGGTAGAATACCATAGCTTAGCTGGGGGAGGAGGTATGCTCTAGGAAAGAGATGGTGTGGCAATCAAACCCTGCAGGACTGCCGAAGCAAAGCCTGCTCTGGATCTGGAATATAGAGGGAGATTGTAGTGTTTGGAGAATGTATGCACGGAGCTCCATGTAGCAGCTTCTAGAATGTCCTTGGTAGGCACCCCTCTTAAAAATGCTGTAGAGGTGGCTGTAGCTCTGGTGGAATGTGGTCTGACATTGGCTGGAACAGTCTTTCCATGAAAGGAATAACAGAATCTGATGCAATGTCCAATCCATTTAGAAATAGCCTGTTTTGAAATTGCTTTTCCTTGGACTGCAGGGGCGTAAGCTACAAAAAGTTGTTCAGACTTCCTACTGGCCTTGGTTCTGTCCAGGTAGTATCGAAGTTGTCGGTGAATGTCCAAGGTATGCAAAAGTCTTTCGCGGTTATTCTCAGGATTGGGGAAGAAAGCAGGCAGATGAATGGCTTGATTTAGAGAAACCCTAGATACCACCTTTGGCATAAAAGTAGGGTTGGTCCTTAATGAAACCCTGTCTCTGTGGAAAATAATAAAGGGTGGTATTGCCATTAGGGCCTGTAGCTCCGAAACCCTTCTTGCTGAGGTAATTGCCAACAGGAAAGCTGTCTTCCATGAAAGAAATTGCAAGTCAACTGAAGCTGCTGGCTCAAAAGGAGGTAGAGTCAGTTTTTCTAAGACAAAATTGAGGTCCCAGGCTGGCACTGGGGCCTTTCTTGGTGGCTTAATGTTCTTGTTTCCCCTGAGGAATTGTCTTAGTAGGGGGTGAGAGAAAACAGGAGGATCAGTGTTGTATCTAGCTGAAATAGCAGATGCATGTATCTTTATGGAAGAATATGAGAGGCCGTTCTTTAACATATCTGCCAAATATTCCAAGATAAGTGGGATGTTCAGCAATAATGCATCATGTCCCTTGCTGGTATTCCAATTGCTGAATCTTTTCCACTTTGCTAAATAAACCTTTCTGGTGGATGGTCTTCGAGCCTCTGTTAGTATCCGCTGAACTTCCTTGGAGAGATAAGCTGAAGTTATTTATGGGATCTCCCAGGCTGTTAGCTGCAGTGTCTGAAGGTTTGGATGCAGTGTTTCGAAATTGTGTTGAGTCAAATGTAGAGGCCACTGAGGGAGGGCCCACCTCCTGGTGTGACATATGCTCCGTAGTAGTGGGTACCAGTGTTGCCTTGGCCAATCCGGAGCTATTATGATTCCCTTGGGCTTCTCTGCTTTGATCTTTAGTAATACTGAGGTCATCAGTGGCAGAGGTGGGAATGCATAGATTGCTAGGGAGTTCCAGTTGAATGAGAGGGCATCTATTTTCCAAGCTTTTGGATGGTATGTCCTTGTGCAAAATTTGGTAGAAGATGGTTGAGGTGAGAGGCAAATAGGTCCACTTCTGGCTTGCCCCCTGTCGAAGTGAGTTGTCTGAAGGCCTTCGGATGTAACCTCCACTCGTGTGGATCTGTGAAATTCCTGCTTAGGCTGTCCGCCAACACATTGTCTTTTCCTGGAACAAACTGGGATTGTAACTGGATGTTTAGGCTCAGTGATTTCTCCCAAAGCTGCATTGTCAGTCTGCAAAGGGGGTAAGAGTGGGTGCCCCCCTGCTTGTTTATGTAACACATCACAGTGGTGTTGTCTGTCCATATCATTAAATGGCCTTGCTGGAGTTGGTGTTGAAAAGCCTCGATGGCATGCATTACTGCCAGCATTTCCTTTTGGTTTATATGCAGATGTGCTTCCTTTGGAGACCATTGTCCTTGTATACACCTGCCTTCCATGTGCGCCCCCCCCATCCAAGGTCTGAGGCGTCTGTAGTCATGGTCTGTGTAATCTGTGGTTTTTGGAATGACATACCTGTGTTTTCCTGGCTCACCGAGGCCCACCATAGGAATTCCTTTTGTAGGCATGGAATGAGTGGTATGACTGTCTCCAAGTTGTTGCTGTGTTGAGACCAAATGCTTTTTAGGTACCATTGAAGCTTTCTCATGTGTAGTTTTGCTAATGAAACCAGTAGAATGCAGGATGCCATGTAACCCAGGGCCTGTAGGAAACTCCTTGCAGTCATCTGGGTGAGTTTTGCTAAACCTTTGAAGTAATGAGTTAACTTCTCTTGCTTGTCTTCTGTCAGGTAAGCCATCTGAGAGGCTGTGTCTAGTTTGGCTCCTAAGAAGATTATTTGCTGGGATGGCTGCAGTCTTGGTCTTTTGGAAGTTGACTGTGTATCCCAGAGCTTGAAGTAATCGTATGACATAATCCAGGTTTTTTGTCAACATCAATTTGTCGTCCGCTTGTATGAGGCAGTCGCCCAGGTACGGGTAAATTTGTATACCCTGGAGCCTGCAATGAGCAATTACTGAAGCCAGGCATTTTGTAAATACTCTGGGCGCAGTAGATAAGCCAAATGGCAATGCTGAGAATTGATAATGCTCTGGCCCTGCAAGAAATCTGAGTTATCTTCTGCAGCTGTGTCTGATAGGGACATGCAGGTATGCCTCCTTGAGGTCCAGAGTAATCAGCCACGACTCCTTGCCCAGCATGGGAAGGAGTTGCTGTAGAGTCAGCATTTTGAACTTTGGTACTATGAGAAAGGTGTTTAATGCAGACAAGTCCAGTATTGGTCTCCATTGAGATTCTTTTCTTGGAACAAGGAACAGTCTTGAGTAAAACCCCTGTTCTTGCTCTTGTTGTGGAACTCTTTCTATTGCTTTCATTCGAGTCAGCAGAGTGATTTGCTTGATAGCCTCTGCCCTTTGATTTTGTGGTAGGTTTGGCATGCCTTGTTTTCTTGGTAAGGTATGAAAATGAAACCTGTACCCTCGGTCTATAATGTCCAAAATCCATTTGTCCTTTGTCAGTCTGTGCCAGTTTTCTGCAAACAGAGATAATTTCCCGCCCAAGGGAGCTTCTAGTTGTTCCCTGGTAGGCGGTAGTAGAGGAAAGTCATTGAGTTTGTGGTTGTAGGGCAGGTGAAACCCCTGCGTCACTTCTTTGGTTTCCTGGCTGCCATTGTCGTCCCCTGTAAGGGCATCTATGTTGGCCTCTTCTTCGGCCACGTCTGTTCTTACCCCTTTGAAACCTTTCTGGATTAGGAAAGGACCAGTTTTTTGAAGGCCAATTCCTACTGAATCTGGGGGGTTGAACCTGGAGGAAATCTTTCACAGTCTGAACTGATTTTGCTTTTTCTTCGATGGTCTTTAACACATCCTTAGCATTTGCACCAAAAAGCTTGTTCTTTTCCAAAGGTGCATCCAGACGTTTTGCTTTTACATGATCTGGTAGAGGTTGATCTTTTAACCAAGCATGTCTACGAATCACTGCCCTGTCATAGCTGCCCTACATGAAGCTTCCAGTGCATCATATCCACACTGCAGGAAGTGATTGCTTACTTGCTGAGTGTTATGTACAGCTTCCTGCAAAGTCTTCCTGTCTAAAGGATCAGGAGAAGCTAATGTTTTTTGTAAATCTTCTAAGAGATAATCCTGATATTGTAACATATGAAAAAGGCAATTTAAAGCTCTCATAGATAAGGTAGTGGATGTGTAAACCTTTTTGCCCCATCTCTCTAATGACCTTGCTTCCCTGTTGGAGGGCAAAGGATTTTTTGAGGTGGAGGCTGAAACTCCTTTAGGCCCTGTGAAATAGTTTCCAAATCAGCAGTATGGGCCCTGAATAAATGGGAATGAGTTTCTGGGACCCTGTAATACCTGTCTGGCTTGGCTGGAGCAGGAGGAAGAGAATCAGGGGTAGCACTAGAGTCAGAATACAAATCATCCAGAACATCAAGTACAGGAGGAATAGCTAAGGGCCTGTGCTGAGGCTTCTTAAGGAAAGTCCTAAGGCGTTTCCTAGAATCAGAGTATTCCTGACCCTGCCACTTGAAATGTTCCCTCATGGTGTGCAGAACTTCCCCAAAAGAAATATCCTCAGGAGGGGAGGCCGAAGGGATTGAATCTTCTGCATCCGAGTCCTCATAGGTCTGGAAGAGCTCTTCCTGGCTATCAGAGTGGACAGAGCCCTCAGAGTCTTCATCTGAAGGAGTAGGGTCAGAGGGTTCAACCCGGGGCCTTTTATCAGAAGGAGGCTGGGATGCTCTCTCAGGATGGGCCTGTGAACCTCTAATCATGGAAATTAAATCAGCAGCCATGGACATAATTTGTGTCTCCGGAGTCGGCTGAGGTAAGGATTTGGAAGTAATATGCTTTGTTTTGCTGGCTGCCTTAGCCCTAGTGTAGGCCTTAATAGACATGGCCATAGGAGGCCTGGCAGCTCCACGTGCAGGAGTGACCTTGTCTACAGCAATGGTCTCGAGCATTTCCTCGGTTTTGGTATCCGGAGGAAAGTCTCTAACTGGCGGAGTAATGTCTGGAATCGGAGTCGTCGGTAATGCGGTGTCTTCGGTTCGGAGTGGTGGAGAGACAGTCTCAGAGGGAACCGGAGCACTCACGCTAGGTTTTGGCATGGAGTCGGTGGTAGATGCGGGCCGAGGATGTCGGTCCCGGTCTTTTCGCTTTTTGGGAGTATGCGATGTCGGAAGATCCGACGGCATGGTGTAAGCAAATTTATCGCCGAAAAAATCTTCAGCGAGCTCCGCCCGGCGCCTGAGAGTGCGCTTGTTGAAGCAAGCACAGGCTAGACAGGGCAAGACGTCGTGGTCTGGGCCCAGGCAAGGGAGGCAGTAAGACTGGAAATCCTTATGAAGTATGGGGTACTTAGCTTTTTTGATGACTTCGGCATCGTAGAATACAGGAGCTGACCGACCGGCACTTGCGAACTGCTTCTGCTTCGGGCACCGCGCGGCAAGAAAGACTGAAGAAAATGGCGTCGGCTGATGCTTATGTACTCCAGCCACTCTGACGTCGGAGAGAAATGCGACATCAGCCGACGTCGGACCCAGACTTTGGAATCCGGCCGACCGAGGGCTGCCTGAGGCAGGACAACCCACATGTTATGACTGCAGTTGCATTCTTGAAGGCATCTACTGAACACGTGTTTTTGAAATGTAAGAGTAGTCAAATTATGATAAAAGTTATATAAAGAAAACTTCTTTGAAGACATTAAATAAGTTTATAAGATAAATATGGGTTTTATACTCCCACTGACGTCCCGCTCACCAGGCTGAACAAGGAGAAGGTCACGGTGAGCTGCCTGTCGGGCGCAAGGATCCGCCACATAACACAAGCACTCAGGTCACTCCAAGGCAAGTACAAATATGACTCGGACATTGTCCATGCTGGTGTGAATGACCTGAGACGTACCTTCCTGGACTACATGAAGAGAGACAGAGGAGCTCTCTGAGCATGTAGCCCAGGCCGGTATGACCCTGACCTTGAGTAGCATCTTACCCTCACCAAGAATGATGCCACAATATGAAGACATGATGATCAATTTCAACAATTGCCTTAAGTATTGGTGTCATTCAAAGGGGATCCAATGCCGTGTCCCGGGCTGCGTCCTACATGAACTCCAAGAAGAGCTAAACCCAAACATAAAACTACTGTTCAATCTCAGTCTTACTACAGGATATGTACCCAAAGAGTGGCGTACAGCAACAGTGGTCCCTCTCCATAAAGGTGGTGCCTCAACGGATCCTGGAAACTATCGCCCCATAAGCCTGACTAGCTTGGTCTGCAAAGCAATGGAAAGGATCATCATGGACCTCATAAATAAAGATATTGGGGACCTACAGACACTGGATCCTACCCAGTTCGGCTTTGTTAAGGGCAGATCCTGCCTCTCAAACCTGGTCGATTTCTTTGAAACAGTCAAGAAGGCCATTGACGAGGGGAAGGTGGTCCACACAGCCTACCTGGACCTCGCAAAAGCCTTCGATACAATACCCCACTCGGGCATTATAGATAAGCTCACCAGCTTAAATATAAACCCCTATGTCACTAGATGGGTTGCAAACTGGCTCAAGGAAAGAACCCACATGGTTAGAATTGCTGGAGCCATGTCAGACTCCAAACCAGTTACAAGTGGCATCCCACAAGGCTCAGTCCTGGGACCTCTCTTGTTCGGTATATATTTCTCGGAGGTACAGGCCAACACGGAAAGACTGTGGCTGACCAAGTTCGCAGATGACAGCAAACTGGGTGCCATAATCGACTCTCCAGCCGACACAAGCATCCTCCAAAAGGGCCTCATATAAACAGACAACTGGTGCCAGAGCCATGGCCTCGAGCTAAATGCCAAAAAGTGTATAGTCATCCCCTTTGGCAAAAACAAAGTGCCCACAAATTACCACATAGGAGGAAATCCATTAAGTACAGAAGAAGTAATTAGGGACCTGGGGACCCAAGTTGATAGCAATCTCTCATTTAACAACCACATGGCCAAAGTGGTTAGAAAAACATTTTATATAGCCCACCTAATCATAAAGGGATTCACATCTAGATCAGGGGAGGTCATCGTGCCTCTTTACTCATCCCTCATCAGGCCCATAATTGAGTACAATGCCCCTTTTGGGATGTACCTTACCAGACATCTGCAGCAACTGAAAAGACCCCAAAAGTACCTCACCAAGAGGATCAAAGGGCTCAAACAGATGCCATATGTTGCCCGGTTAAAGAAACTCCAGCTCTACTCAGTGGTATATCGCCTGCTCAGAGGCGATTTGTGCCTGATGTATAAAGCCATGTCCAACCCGGAATTAATGGACATACTGCACCTCAGAAAATCCAAATCCCATCGAGCTATGCGCTCGAGAGACTTGAACCTCAGCACTGAAATAAATAGGACTTGCTGGAGGGACAGATTCATAACCCAGAGGCTCCCTTCACTCTGGAATAAAATCCCAGTCCAGGTTAGGCAGAGTCCCTCATTGACTCTCTTCAAGAGGAATCTTGATGAGTGGATGGGAGATTGTAGGTTTACCCCAGGTATCACTTCTGTGTCACTGTTAGACAGAGGCACAGTATACTAACCTCGAAAACGGGCATAGCAAAATTAATTTAAAATGGGTGGCGAATGGGTGGAGTGAGATCCGATCCCCTGGGGGATAGATTTTCCATGGTGCTTATAGCAGAAATTAATGCAATGGCTTATCCATTTAGAAATGGTTTGTTTTGAAATAGCCTTCCTCTCTGCCCCTGCAGCAAATGCTACCAGCAATTGTTCAGATTTTCTTCGAGATTTAGTCCTGTCCAAGTAGAGTCTAAGTTGTCTGTGCACATCCAAGGAATGCAGAATCCGTTCCCCTTTGTTCTGTCGATTGGGAAAGAAGATTGGCAAATGAATGGACTGATTAAGAGACAAACTGGAAACCACCTTGGGCATGAAGGATGGATTGGTCCTGAGAGATGCCCTGTCCACATGAAAGATGATGAAAGGCTCCACTGCCATAAGGGCCTGTAATTCAGATATCCTTCTAGCTGAAGTGATTGCTAAAAGGAAGGCTGTTTTCCAAGAAAGACATTTTAAGTCTGCAGTAGCAGCTGGTTCGAAAGTAGGTAGTGAGAGCTTCTCCAAAACAAAGTTAAGGTCCCAAGCAGGGGTAGGAGCTCTCCTGGGTGGTCTCAAGTTCTTTGCCTCTCTGAGATACTGCTTGAGCAAAGGATGAAAGAAGAGGGGTGGTTGTGTTATAGTGAGCTGAAATAGCTGAGGCATGGATTTTAATAGAGGAAAAAGACAGGCCCTTGTGAAGTATCTCGGTTAAGTATTGCAAAATCTGAGGTAAATTGGGTGCTGCTGTGCACATCCCTAAAGGTTGGGTCCAGGCACAGAATCTTTTCCATTTGTCAGCATAAGATTTTCTAGTACTAGGTCTTCTCGCCTCCAAGATGACATCCATCACAGGTTTGTTGAGGGATGATGAGTGAATTTAAGTGATTAGCCAGGCTGAAAGGTTCAATGTTGGAAGATGAGGGTGCAGAATTTGATTCTCCTGCTGAGACAGCAGGGAAGGGGTCTGAGGCAGGTGCCATGGAGATATTTGCAACACTGCGCAGGAGTGGGTACCAGTGTTGGTGCGGCCAGTCTGGAGCAATCAAAATCATCCTTGGTTTTCCTGTTTGACTTTTAGCAGAACTTTGGAGAGCAGAGGCAGAAGGGGAAAGGTGCAGACTGATAGGTTTTTCCAGCTGAAGGAGAGAGCATCCACTTTACAGGCTTGTTTGTGGGGAGTCCTTGTGCGAAACTTGTCCAACTTGTAGTTCTGGGGGAAGGCAAATAGATCTATGTCTGGCCTCCCCCATTTGCTTGTCAACATGTTGAAAATCCGTGGTTCCAGTTGCCACTCGTGTGGGTCCATGAGTTTTCTGCTTAGTCTGTCTGCCAGTGTATTCAACTTTCCTGGCAGGAAATGACCTTGTAGGTGCACTTGGTAGCTCAAGGCTGTGTTCCACAATGCCATGGCTAGTCTGCAGAGGGGGGTAGGAATGTGTACCCCCTGCTTGTTTATGTACCACACAACTGTGGTGCTGTCTTGTCTTCACCATCAGTTGTCCTGGAAGAATGTAGTCCTTGAAGGCTGTCAGAGCATTCTGTACAGCTAACATTTCTTTTTGATTGATATGTAGGTGCATTTGATTTGGGTTCCATTTGCCCTGAATGCACTTCCCTGCCAGGTGAGCCCCCCCATGCATAGTCTGATGCATCTGTAGTTAGGGTTTGGGCGGCAGGGGGTAGTGTGAATGGCAGTACCTTGATTTGGTGGCAGGCCTCTGCCCACCATAGGAACTCCAGGCGTAGGCAAGGTATGATAGGAATCATGGTTTCCAGGCTGTGACAATGTTGACTCCATAGACTTTTTAAGTACCACTGTAGTTTCTTCATATGCAGTCTTGCATATCGAATTAGAAGAATGCAGGAGGCCATGAACCCCAAGGCTTGCAGTATTTGTCTTACAGATAGCAGGATTTTTGTGACCAGTTGTTTGAAGTAAGTTTCCAAATGAATTTGCTTCTCTGGCGTGAGGAAAGCCATCTGGGAAGTTGTATTCAAGTTTGCACCCAGGAATGTAATCTGTTGAGAGGGTACCAGTTGTGATTTCTTTTAGTTTATGGTGTACCCCAGACAAGTAAGAACCCTTTTTACAAATGCCAGATGTTTTAGAAGTATGGTCTGGTTTTCTGCCTGAATTAGACAATCGTCCAGGTATGGATATATCTGACTATTTCTTTGCCTGCAAAATGCAATAACTGGAGCCAGGCACTTTGCGAATACCCTGGGCGCAGTAGACAAGTCAAAGGGCAGTGCAGAGAACTGATAATGCTAGTAAGCCTGCGTTGCAGCGGAGGTATCTTCTGCAAGATTCCCTGATTGGGATATGCAGGTATGCTTCTTTTAAATCTACAGCTGTCAACCAGGCATCTTTGCCTAGCATAGGAAGTAACTGGTGAAGAGTCAGCATCTTGAATTTTGGAATCTCCAGAAAGGTGTTTAGAGTAGACAGGTCCAAGACTGGACGCTATGATTTGTCTTTTCTGGGTACCAGAAAAAGCCTGGAATAGAAACCTTGTCCCTTTTCCTCTTCTGGTACCGATTGAATAGCCCCCATATTTAACAGGGAAAGTACTTGTTTTTGAGCCTCTGCCCACTGATTTAGAGGCAGGTCTGGCCACCCGTTTAGTGTTGGCAACATATGGAAATGAAATCTGTATCCCTGGGACACTATATTTAAAACCCATTTGTCTTGGGTTATGAGGTTCCTAGTTCTTTGCATGAAGAGCAATCTTTCCCCCCAAAGGAGCAGTTAAAAGGTAAGTGCTTGGTAATTTAAAAAGGAAGTCATTGAGACTGTTTACCATGGGGGGGGGGGGGTGTCTTGTTATTTCCAGATTTGGAAGTGGAGGCCCCCCCACTGCTTAGTTCTGAGAGACCCCTGGGACAGAAACCTGGGGTTTTTGATGCGTCTGGGTTTGGCTTGAGAGGATCTGGAAGGGGCTGGAAAAGACCAATTCTTAGTATGCCAGTGCCTACTAAATCTTGGAGGTTGCACTTGTAAGAAATCTTTAACAGTTTGCATAGATTTAGCTTTATCTTCCATCTTTTTTAGAACTTCTTCAGACTTATTGCCAAACAGGCGGTCCTGATTTAAAGGAGCATCCAACAATTTAGCTTTAACATGATCAGGCAAATATTGCTCCTTAAGCCAAGCATGCCTTCTAAGCACAGACCCAGTAACAGCAGCCCTGCAGGAGGCCTCTTGAGAATCCAAACCACATTGCAAAGTATGTTTTCGAAACTTGTTCAACAGAATGCATTAAATCCTGTAAATCTTTATTTTCCACACAGTCCGGAATCATCATCATTTTCTGTTTAAGCAGTCCAATAATATGTTGCTGATATTTTAACATATGAAATTGGTAGTTTAAAGCCCTGACTGCCCAGGTTGCAGAAGTAATAAACCTTTTTACTCCATCTATCCAGTGCCCTGGAGTCTCTATCAGAAGGGGTAGGATTTTTAGCAGTAGAAGCCTTAATGCCCTTGGGCCCCTGTGAAATAGTCTCTGGATCTGCAACAGGATTTTTGAAAAGGAACTTGTGGGACTCAGGGACCCTGTAGTATCGGTCAGGTTTACTAGGAGCTGGAGGCAGGGAATCAGGGGCCAAACTGGATTCTGAAAACACATCAACAATGTCTAGTACAGGAGGCATAGCCAAAGGCCTATACTGAGGTAGAAGGAAATCCCTAAGCCTCTTTTTAGAATCAGAAAATTCCTGACTTTCCCACTGGAAATGCTTTCTTAAGGTATGTAAAGTTTCCCCAAAAGAAAAGACCTCAGTGGGGAAGCGGATGGAATGGAATCCTCTGCATCAGAATCCTCATAAGTAGGAATGGACAAATCCTGGTCATTGGAAGAATTAGAAGTAACAGAGTCCTGATCAGAAGATTCATAGTCAAGCTCAGTCTTAGGCCTCTTAGAGGGGGGGGGGGGTTGACTACCCCTGATTAGAGTAATAAGATCTTCAGCCATTTTGATCATTTCTTTTTTAGGCATAGTGGCCTGAACATGTCTCCAAGGTAGAGACATCTGCGGGTTCCATAGGTGAAGCATCTCTCGGCATACCAGACTCCGAATGGGTCTCAGTAGAGGCCTGCGAGTTAGTAGTAGTGGGTATCAGGGGCTGTGAAAGCACCTCACTGAGTACTGGCGAACTGGCGACTGATTTAGGAGAAGTGTCGTCGGCAGTTCTGGACCTCGATGGCCTGTCTCTGTCTTTCTTTTAAATCGAGAACCGAAATATTTAGAGGCAAAAATGTACAGACAATGGATAGTGCGCTGATTAAATAAAGCACAAAACCGACAGCAAAGTACATCGTGGTCAGGGCCTAGGCAAGGAATACAGTACAAATGAAAATCTTTATGAGGTATTTGCTTCCCACAAGTAATACAATTATTAACTTTTACTGACATCGGTAAGGAGCAAGAAAACGTTTTCCCAACGGGGTACTTAGCTTTAAGTTGAAGACTTTGGTTCTGAAACTCAACGAAAATTTCAGGAGTTGGCCAACCGGCACTTGCGAACTGCCTCTGCTTCAGGCACCACACGGCAAGAAAGACTAATGTAATGGCTTCAGCTGCATGTTTTATATCCCTGAGGACCTGACGTCATGGAAGAAGGGCTTCAACCGACACAGGACCCAAGACTTTGTTAATCAGACCGACTGAGGGCAACCTGCCAGCAGATTACCCAAATGTAATGACTGCAACAGTGAAACACAAAGAACATCTGCTCTCTGTCGCCCTGATATTGCGGTCCCCCCTGCCGCATGGATGGCATTTTCCATTACACCCTCCCTTTGCCTCTAGAGGGGGTGACACCCCCGAGTGTTTTGGAAAGAGCCTTGAAACTTCCGGAACCATATCTTTCCACCTCCCCTCCCTCCCTTTGAGGTAAAGTCTGCTCCAGGTAGAAAAACGTACACCGATGGCAGACAAGGTCTTTCCATCTTTCTCACTCCTGCTAAGAGTTCCCTTAACCTTAGGTCAAAAAAGGACGAATCAAAGGGGGTGCTAATGAAGGTAGATTTAAAGGGTTCCGCAAGGAAACATAAGCGCATCCAGGAATGTCTCCTGACAGCGACTCCTGTACCCGCTGCCCTGCTTGTACCATCAGTTGCATAAGACAACAGACGCATGGAAGAGTTCACTATCGAATTAAGAGTGGAGAGCTGGGAAGTTACCTTGTCCGAAACTCCCGCAGCTACTGAATCCTGTAGGGTATCTTCTAGCTCATTCAGGAGATCCCTTTACAATCTAGTAAAATGTGTGAGGTAGCTCAGCGATCGAAGAACAAAGGCCACTGAACTGAACATACGGTTCCTGTATCTATCCATAATCCTCGATTCCCTATTAGGAGGATGAACAGATGAAGTCTCCGATAATTCCTTCTTGGTGGCTGCCACCACCACCATAGCATCAACCAGTACTCCTTTGGTTAGGTAAAGTCTGTCTTGTGAAATGCTAATAAATTTGTTAGGCCTCCTAGAGATAGGCTCCGTGGTGTCTGGGGACTCCCACGTCCTTCGAGTGAGTAATTCCAGCAACTCTTCAAAGGGTGGAGACACCCAAGAGGTGGAGGGTTGAGATCCGAAAGCCTTCAAGAGAACTGACTCATCATCAGAAGGGTTAAGGAATTTCCACCCAACCTTCTGTTTAAGAATCTCTAAGATATCCTCATAGCTTTGAAGGTGTCTCAGTCTCAACGAGAAGAATCCCTCGGATCCGAAGAACCTATGGAAGTCGTCTGCGCCAGTACAAAAGGCTCTGAGCCAGAGGTCGGGGCCGAGCTCACTCAAGCAGAGGCCCCGAGAGGTAAAATCGGCACTAACAAGTCGGTCCGCCTATCCTCCCTGGACACGACAGTTGAGTGTCAGCCCCAAGATTCCTCGGTCAGCGCCGAGGGTATCAGGGCAGTCGGGGCCAAAAAACCTATAGAAGGTGTCAGACCCAAAGGGTCCACGATCATAAGTTCTGCAATCTCCAGCTCCGAAATGTCCATGCAAGTTGGAGGAGGAACAAAGATCAGCTCCAAAGCCCCCCTGGGTCTGTACCACTAAAATGTTTGCTAGCGCCAGGATCTGCAGGAGCTTCTTCACCATACGGTTCACATCCAGATCAGACAGTCTACTTGAGGCCCGTGAGGAATGTGACGAGGCCACAGATTGTACTATAGGAGACTTAAAGGTTAGAGATACCGGGTCCAAGGTTGGGGACTGGCTCCGAACCATAACGACAGTCTGTTCCGAAGGCTGTGGAACCGATGATGCTTTACTGGAAGCTGACTTTGATGTGGATAGAGATTTTGATGACTCAGTCGTCTGAGTGTTTGGCTTATCCAACAATTCCTGAAAAGATTATTTAAGCAGACCTTTATCAATTTTCTCTTCCTCTCATGCAACACTCTTGAGCTGAAGGAGTAGCATATAAAGCAGCTTTCTTGCAGATGAACCTCACCCAAGCAGTAAACACATTTAATATGTCCATCTGTTATGGACATCTTTTGCCCACATCTAGGGCACTTCTTGAAGCCAGACTTGGCTTTCTCTTTTTCCTGGTGTGACATCTTCCACAACAGCAAAAACAATTCACACAACTATTCAAGCCTTGTAATAGAAGGGCTTAAACTAATCAAAACACTCAAATTATGTATACACCCTGTGTAAAAAGAAGGGCTGCAATTGCACTCTAACACACCACACACAGTATGATAACATAATAAGAAATAGAAACCTAATGGCCTAAAAATACAGCCACTAACTTTATAATAGGAAGAAAAGTAAGTATACGCCCTGTAAAAAAGAAGGGCTAAACACATACTCTAATAGGAAAGAAACTCTGTGCCCTATGAAAACTACGGGCTAACACTATTAAACACACTAATTATGCTACAATATCTATCTATATGCTCTACAAAAGAGCTAAACACACTTTAAGCTAAGAGAAAGTAGAATTAAAGAGCCTAAAAAAAAAAAAAAAAAACGTGGCCACTAATTCATCTTAAACACACTATGACAATTCAATAGAGACAGGGAGAATAGAAGACATAACCACAAAAAATGGCCTTAAAGATTAAATATCTAACCTAAATGTAACTATAAGAACAAGCTCACACACTCTAATTACTATTAAATGCTAAATCACTAATTTTTTCCAAAAACTAAAGCTATAATATTGAAAGGAGAAAAGTTAATCACTGGCCAGAGCTGGTGAACGTCCAATCAAGTTGCAGCGGCAAACGAGATCTGAGGGAAGATAAGGGTGCATCATGGGGATAGAGAGTTGGCCTCAAGCTGGTTGAAGACCTTGAGCTTTTGCAGTTGACCCGAGTCGGAAATAGATTTTGGCAATATTGAGTAAAATCTGACAGTGATTATGGAAAAAGGAGTGAAGGTCTATTAAGGATGAAAACTTGGTATAATAATAAGATAATTATGAATGTACAACAGTAAAGGAAGTAAATGGAAATTTGAATAATTGCATATTTGTAAATATGGAAATATTGCCGTTTTTGGCAATATTGAGTAAAATCTGACAGTGATTATGGAAAAAGGAGTGAAGGTCTATTAAGGATGAAAACTTGGTATAATAATACACCCCGGATTCTGAGTTACATCACAATACAATTCAAGTTAATGGTACTAAGCATACTTTTGAAAATTTTACCATCTATAATTTCAGCAATATTATTCCTACTGAAACACATTTTCATTTGTTAAGTAAAGGGTTCAAATTTATTCCCTCTGTTAAGGGTGATTTGGTGAATACTATTATAGATATGAAGCTTTTCCTAAGGAAAATCAATTTCAGTGTTTTGTTTGCTTCTACCAATTTAAATATTAGGTGTAATCTGCCTCCTCAGGATTCAGTCTTGATTCGTAGAAGTACATACAACCCACCCTTACATCCTCAAATAAAAAATTTTGATATTATGTTGGAAAATGAAATTAGAAAGTTGTATGAAGAAAAGGTTATGGAATTCAATCTTTCTAAGCAGGAAAATCAAATATTATATGACTTAAGCAACAACAGAGATTTGAGAATAATGAAACCAGATAAGGGGGGCGGTATTGTCTTCATGGAAAAGATTATATATGAAGGAAAAATGAATTCCATAATAAATGATACTTTCAAATACACCTTGGTCTCACTTAATGAAATAAATTTAGCATATTGCAAAATTGACAATTTATTAGATAGTTTATTGTATGAAGGATCAATAGACAATAAAACCTTTGAATTTTTGCACGTGGCAAAACCAAGAATCCCAATAATATTTGGAATACCTAAAGTCCACAAGAATGCGGAAGACCCCCCTTTGAGACCTATTGTCTCGGCAGCAGGGTCTAAAACACTTCCCTTAGCAAAATTTGTGGACAATAAGGTAAAACACATAAGTAGTGAAAATCCATATATACTGAAAGATTCTTGGGATTTCTTAAGATGCATTGGTTCACAATTATACAAAGAAGACCTACTATTTGTCACTGTGGACGTAGTTGATCTTTTTTCATGCATACCACATCAAGAAGGCCTTAATATGTTTGAAGAAATGGTTTACAGGGATACAAAATTGACTCAGGCGAAAAAGTGTAACTATAAGTTTAGTGGATATGGTATTAAGATATAATTTCTTTACTTTTCAAGGAGAATACTATCAACAGGTCCAAGGCACAGCAATGGGTGCAGCTTGTGGACCTATTTATGCAGATACAGTTTTAGCTAAGTGGGAGGATGAATATATAATCAATTCTATTTACAACAAATGTTGGACATTGTATCGGCGATATTTGGATGATATAGTCATATTCTGGACAGCAGGGTTAGACAAATTTTGAATTTTTCGACTATATCAACAATTCCACCGATTTCTTAAAATTTACATATACTCTTTCATTAGAGAAGTTGCAATACTTAGATGTTGAAATATACAAGACAGGAAGTGATTTTGCAACTAAGATTTTTAGGAAGCAAACCTTTTGCAACTCCTTTCTTCACTTCACTAGCGCACACCCCTCACACTGTAAGAAAAATATTGTAAAGGGTCAGTTTGTGAGGGGTAGTAGAATGACCAGCTAGTGAAGATTTTTGGCAGAATGCAACTTACTTACCAGGATGTTTGAAGAAAGGGGCTACCCAAGCAATTTCATAATGAAGTTGAGAAATGAGGTGGAAATGGGGAGAAAAACCAAATTTCAGCCAATAAAGGGACAAAGCAATACTATCCAAATGGCAGAAAATAAAACAACTTGTAGTGAAAAAGAACCAGGATTTGAACAAGCTTTAATTATGGAATACAATGTGTCCAACATTCGAGTTAGTGAAATATTCAGAAATGAATGGAAAAAATTTTTTAGCTTTAACTGATATAAACGGCATCAACAATTTGATGCCAAAAATTGTATATAGAAATTCTAGGAGTATAAACAATATTTTTGAATCCCAATCAAAGCGAAATAGAACAAGTTATGGAATAGATGGACAAGAAAAGAAAGGTAGTTATAAGTGTGGTCATTGCAACCAATGCCAATATATGTCAAATGCTACGGAAATAATTATTCCTAGCAGGAATAATATAATAATAAAGAGCAAAGGTTTTTATAATTGTGAGACCAAGGGGGTAATTTATATAAGCATTTGTAAAAAATGCAATTCCTTCTATATAGGAAAGACTGAGGCATTACCCTGAGGAGGAGAATATCTGAACATTATTATGAGATTTCCAAGGCTAAAGACACTAATGCCCTGTATAGGCATACAAGAGAGTGTGAAGAAGCTGTTTTCAACTTTTTTGTTATTGAACAGGTTAAAAAGGATTTAAGGGGAGGTTTATGGGAAGAAAGAGTAGCCTATAGGGAATTATGGTGGCAAATTTTTCTTAATGCTACAAAAAAACCAGGCTTAAATGAGAGTGTTTCAATAACATCAGTACTCAAAATTAAATCTGCTGACATTTAAAAACAATAAACAACAAATATAAAACCTTTACTTGTAATTTGCATTCATGACCACTAGATGGTGTTTTTCATTCATAAAAAGCAATGATTTGCAATGAATTTGTGTCCCATTATCTTAAATAGAAAAGTCTTTTTTCAAATATAAAAGAAAGAATTTTTTCCTGCACTCTATCAATTTTTGTGATATGAATATCAAGTTTACAAATCTTGGATATTTTATATTTTAAATGTGTAATTTTTTATCAATAACATGTAAATTTGGGTTATTTATTTTTAATGATATGTGTTTTTAATATTTATGATAGGTAGTAACAGATTGGCTGTTTCTTGATGCACATCGACTGATTGGATATTTTTTGAAAAATAATAGTATTTATACTGCACATAATTTATCAACTCAGCATTATCTGATGAAGTCTTTGTCATTGGAGACGAAAACGCAATTTTGTCAAGAGCGTTAATTTGCAGTTTTTTATATGTTTGTGTCTTACTTTGTGGAATTAAACAGTGAACCTTTGCTGATGTGTTTCCTGCCTTCTACTAGGCTGTTTTGGATTTTTTTCTTGGTTTTTGGTCGTTTATCTATACTTATTGGTTCCGTGTTTTGCAACCTTGATGGAAGGAGGAACGCCAAAGGAAGAGATGGGGGAATCACGGAGACTGATAGGTCAACTAACGCAGCTTATTGACCTTTTGACGCCATTATGCCAGACGCTATGCCGGAAGCAAGGGGGAGAGGTTACCAATGGATTGGAACGGAGTGAACGGACCGAATGGTCAATGGGAGCCAAATCGAAAAGAAAACGTCGCAAAAGTGCTCTTACACACAGCGACTCAGAAGGAGAACAACTTTATGCTGAAACATTCAATCCGGCTAAGACGCCAATGGTTTTGGCGCCAACGGAACCTGAAAATGGATCTACTTCTTTGCTGGCTGAAGCCAGCAATACTCCGGATAACCCCACAAACGCTAACAGGAGCAAAGGTACTGTGAATTATTCTTTCCACAACTCGTGGAAGAAAAATGATATTAATGATTGGCTGAAAATGCCTTTCAATATACGGTTTAAAAGCGGACAAAAACATTTTTCTGGTGATGGCACAAGCTATCACAACAAGTTGGACAAATTGTATAAATTAATTTTGAAATTTAAGACACTTACTATAGAGAATGAATATTTAAACGAGTGCATTAATAGAAATGTGGTTCCGAAAGGACTTAGGGTACATAAGTACCCTAATAATGTAATAGGAGGTTCTTTTTTTCATCAGGAATTGTTAAAAGTTTTTAACCAATGTGGTCTCGAAGTTTTAAAATTGATTATTCAAGAAAACAAAAGAGTGCAGGAATTGTTGAAAAGTGAAATAGAGACTTTAAATGAACTTATTAAGGGAGACCTTATTTTTCAAATTAGGGAAGAAAGGGACAAATACTATAAAGTAAAGGATGATATTGAATGGAAATGCAGCGATGTCATAGAAAGGAAAATAAGTAAATTAAAAAGAGATTTAAATGAGTATGAGAATAACACCCACTATCCCAAACCACCCTTTAGGAAAAGTGATTATTATAGACACAGTGGTGACACCTTGGATGAAAATTATGAAAATGATGGTCAGGTAGGGGTCTATTCAGAATATGATAGTGAATTCCCACCCCTGAGGAGAAATTCGTTTGATTTTCATAACAAACAAGATGGTTATCAAAATTTTCAAAAAAGGGGGGGGAGAAGGGGGAGGGGGAGGTATTAGTTCAAATACACCCCACCCCTGATTCTGAGTTACATCATAATACAATTCAAGTTAATGGTACTAAGCATACTTTTGAAAATTTTACCATCTATAATTTCAGCAATATTATTCCTACTGAAACACATTTTCATTTGTTAAGTAAAGGGTTCAAATTTATTCCCTCTGTTAAGGGTGATTTGGTGAATACTATTATAGATATGAAGCTTTTCCTAAGGAAAATCAATTTCAGTGTTTTGTTTGCTTCTACCAATTTAAATATTAGGTGTAATCTGCCTCCTCAGGATTCAGTCTTGATTCGTAGAAGTACATACAACCCACCCTTACATCCTCAAATAAAAAATCTTGATATTATGTTGGAAAATGAAATTAGAAAGTTGTATGAAGAAAAGGTTATGGAATTCAATCTTTCTAAGCAGGAAAATCAAATATTATATGACTTAAGCAACAACAGAGATTTGAGAATAATGAAACCAGATAAGGGGGGCGGTATTGTCTTCATGGAAAACATTATATATGAAGGAAAAATGAATTCCATAATAAATGATACTTTCAAATACACCTTGGTCTCACTTAATGAAATAAATTTAGCATATTGCAAAATTGACAATTTATTAGATAGTTTATTGTATGAAGGATCAATAGACAATAAAACCTTTGAATTTTTGCACGTGGCAAAACCAAGAATCCCAATAATATTTGGAATACCTAAAGTCCACAAGAACGCGGAAGACCCCCCTTTGAGACCTATTGTCTCGGCAGCAGGGTCTAAAACACTTCCCTTAGCAAAATTTGTGGACAATAAGGTAAAACACATAAGTAGTGAAAATCCATATATACTGAAAGATTCTTGGGATTTCTTAAGATGCATTGGTTCACAATTATACAAAGAAGACCTACTATTTGTCACTGTGGACGTAGTTGATCTTTTTTCATGCATACCACATCAAGAAGGCCTTAATATGTTTGAAGAAATGGTTTACAGGGATACAAAATTGACTCAGGCCGAAAAAAGTGTAACTATAAGTTTAGTGGATATGGTATTAAGATATAATTTCTTTACTTTTCAAGGAGAATACTATCAACAGGTCCAAGGCACAGCAATGGGTGCAGCTTGTGGACCTATTTATGCAGATACAGTTTTAGCTAAGTGGGAGGATGAATATATAATCAATTCTATTTACAACAAATGTTGGACATTGTATCGGCGATATTTGGATGATATAGTCATATTCTGGACAGCAGGGTTAGACAAATTTTACGAATTTTTCAACTATATCAACAATGATTTGCAATGAATTTGTGTCCCATTATCTTAAATAGAAAAGTCTTTTTTCAAATATAAAAGAAAGAATTTTTTCCTGCACTCTATCAATTTTTGTGATATGAATATCAAGTTTACAAATCTTGGATATTTTATATTTTAAATGTGTAATTTTTTATCAATAACATGTAAATTTGGGTTATTTATTTTTAATGATATGTGTTTTTAATATTTATGATAGGTAGTAACAGATTGGCTGTTTCTTGATGCACATCGACTGATTGGATATTTTTTGAAAAATAATAGTATTTATACTGCACATAATTTATCAACTCAGCATTATCTGATGAAGTCTTTGTCATTGGAGCAACATAATTTTGTCAAGAGCGTTAATTTGCAGTTTTTTATATGTTCGTGTCTTACTTTGTGGAATTAAACAGTGAACCTTTGCTGGTGTGTTTCCTGCCTTCTACTAGGCTGTTTTGGATTTTTTTCTTGGTTTTTGGTCGTTTATCTATAATTATGAATGTACAACAGTAAAGGAAGTAAATGGAAATTTGAATAATTGCATATTTGTAAATATGGAAATATTGCCGTTTTTGGCAATATTGAGTAAAATCTGACAGTGATTATGGAAAAAGGAGTGAAGGTCTATTAAGGATGAAAACTTGGTATAATAATAAGATAATTATGAATGTACAACAGTAAAGGAAGTAAATGGAAATTTGAATAATTGCATATTTGTAAATATGGAAATATTTTATAAATAATGTTTCTCTATAAAGTACCCCTACTCTTTTCAAAGACTTATGTTTCCAGTGTGGGCAGCACTGTAGTTATGGCAGGGATTACAGGCAACAGTACGATGCAGTTAACGATCTTTCATAATGAAGGGCTTAAAATGAATCGGAAAAGCAAAAGAAAATGTTTGACAGAAATCTGGTCTTCATAAGTGGAGATTACTGTCAGGCAATTGGAAGGCTTATCCAAAACAAACAGCACATGATATAGGAGGAGGAACCAAAGATGATGCAGCAGTGTAACACGATGAACATCCAAAGATGAGTTAGCGGTTGCATGGGGAGATATGCAAACGGAAGTGCAACAGGAGGTTAAAAAAGGAAATTTGTTTTTTAATTCTACAAAGATCTTATAAATTATGGATTACTAATGCAGCAACTGTTATGAAGGAAGTAAAGGAGCCTGGAGAAGTTGATAAAGACATGTGCAGCAGCAATTACAGAAAAAACAAATCTAAGTAAATACAGTTTACAGAAAACGAGAGAGAGAACACTAAGAAGAAAATCTAAAACTAATGGCTTACTGGACAAAAAATATTTTTTTGGGGAAGGAGGCATTTTATGACTTAACTTTTGAGACTTCAGCTGGCCTGGAAATTTTTTTATGAAAGCAGGTGTAGGAAAGGGTAACATTTATCTGAGGAACAACTATTTTTTTCCATTCAGTCTTTTTGTTTACAGAAAAAAAATGATTCAATTCAGAACTGCTGTTGAAAGAGATGATTTATTCAGCTTTCAGTCGATAACAGAAGTCAATAAAATAAAGCACAACAGAGGGATTCGGACTGGAGAGTGGGAATATTTTACAACTCTAAAAAGTGTAAAAAGGAAATTTGATGCATATTCCTACAGATGTAAATGGAAAAAAAGTGTGTGTGTGTTAATGGGAGTGTTTTTTATATGTGGTTTAGAGAAACATTTAATAATAAAAAGTCCAGAAAAGAAATGCAGCCAGTGCAGGGAAAAGGGATATTCTATGAAAGAATATTATAGATGCGATAAAAAGGGCACTTTTGGATTGATTGTGAAAAGGAAAATACTGCAAATAAAGAAAGTAGGCAGTAATGATGGAAAGGTGACACATTTTGAACAAAATCAACACAGAGAAAACATACCACACATGAAGAGGCAACAGAAGAAGAAGAAATAGAAGATAAAAGGCAAAATGAAGTAGTGAAATGTTGAAAAGGTTTAAGAAGCTGTTTTAATAACTAAGGAAACTGAAGGAAAATTCAAAAATTGGCATACAGTAAAAGGGAACACTTCTATAAGGAAAAGGGTTAGAAAAGTACAGTTTTGTACCTACCATAAATGTAGATGTTCGAGTGCTAATACAGCTGCAGTAATCACATATGGGTTCTCTGCCGTCAGGCGGTCCCTCGGTCGGCCGAATTCCAAAGTCTAGGTCCGGCGTCGGTTGTTGTCGCTTTCTTTCCTGACGTCAATGAGGCAGGGGTATATAAGACACAGCCGACACCATTTTCTTCAGTCTTTCTTGCCCCAGAAGTCAGGTGCCCCCAAAAGGAAGGCAATACATAAATTATATTTATATACATGAAATGCAATATAATCAAAAATCAGTAGTTGCAAGCAAATATACCATAGAAGGATAACCCCATCAGGTTGTATGAAAAGGGGTTAGGTCCTAGGCCTTTTCCAAGAGGGGAAGGAGGGAGGGAAAACTGTACTGCAGCTGTATTAGCACTCGAACATCTACATTTATGGTAGGTACAAAACTGTACTATGTTCATCATGCATACAGCTGCAGTAATCACATATGGGTAGAATCCCAAAGCTACGCACAGGGTGGTAGGCACTAGGTGGAACTGGGATGAGCCAGAATGCCCTGCAACACAGCAGTGGCAAAGCCTGCTCTAGTTTTGGAATATAAAGGCAGGTGGTAGTGTTTTGTTAAGGTATGCACAGAACTCCAAGTGGCTGCCTCCAAAATATCTTTGGTAGGAACTCCTCTGAGGAAGGCTGTAGAGGTAGCTGTGGCCCTGGTGGAGTGGGATCTGATGCCTGTAGGGACAGGTTTTCCATGATAGGAGTAATAAAACCATATGCAGTGGCCTATCCATTTTGAAATTGTCTGTTTGGTAACTGGCTTCCCTTGAGCTCCTACAGCATAGGACACAAAGAGTTGTTCTGATTTCCTGAAAGGCTTTGTTCTGTCCAAATAATAACGTAGCTGTCTATGGATGTCTAAGGAGTGTAGGAGCCTTTCCCCTTTGTTTTGAGGATTGGGGTAAAAGGTAGGTAAGTGTATGGCTTGATTTAAAGCTACCCTAGATACCACTTTAGGCATAAATGACGGGTTGGTTCGAAGGGAAACCCTATCCTGATGGAAGATGAGAAAGGGCTGCACAGCCATGAGGGCTTGTAGTTCTGATACTCTACGAGCTGAGGTAATGGCCAGAAGAAAAGCTGTTTTCCAGGACAAGTATTGCAAATCTGTGGAGGCAGCTGGCTCAAAGGGAGGCAATGTTAATTTTTCTAGAATGTAATTAAGATCCCAGGCTGGTATTGGTTGTTTCCTCGGTGGTCTTATATTCTTAGCCCCTCTGAGGAACTGTCTTAAGAGTGGGTGAGAGAATAAGGGTGGATCCGTGTTGAATTCTGCAGAAATGGCTGAGGCATGGATTTTTATGGAGGAAAATGAAAGTCCACTGTTCAGCAGCTCAGCTAGATATTGTAATACCTGAGGCAAATTCAGTTTTTTAGGGTCCTGGCCTTTTTTCTCATTCCAAGAGCAAAACCGTTTCAATTTTGCGGCGCAAGCCTTTCTAGTAGATGGCCTTCTGGCCTCCAAAATGACATCCTGCACCTCTTTGGGGAGTAGAGTCTGTTGTGGTGTTAAGGAATTCTCCATGCAGCGAGATTGAGTGTTTTCAGCTGACTGTGAAGAGTTTTGTAGCTGTGCTGAGTCAGCAGAAGAGGCATTAGAGGTAGGGGCCAGGGAGGAGTATGTGTTAGGCTCCTCAGTAGTGGGTACCAGTGTTGTCTTGGCCAGTCTGGAGCAATTAGTATCATCTTCGGTCTGTCTGCTCTTGCTTTCAAGAGCACCTTGGACAGAAGAGGCAGAGGTGGGAAAGCGTAAACTGTCCATTCTGTCCAACTGAATGAAAGGGCATCCACTCTCCAGGCCTTTGGATGAAAGGTCCTCGAACAAAACTTTTCCAATTGATGATTCCTGTGGGAGGCGAAGAGATCTACGTCTGGCCTCCCCCACGCTTGGATTATCTTTGTAAACACTTGAGGATGCAACTTCCATTCGTGTGGATCTGTCATATTTCTGCTTAGATTGTCTGCCAGCGTGTTTTCCAAGCCTGGCAAGTACTGTGCTTGAAGTTCGATTTGCCATTCCAGAGCCAAGTTCCAAAGTGTCATGGCTAGTCTGCACAGGGGGTATGAATGTGTTCCTCCTTGTTTGTTTATGTACCACATTACTGTGGTGTTGTCTGTTCTTATCAATAATTGTCCTGGATGCAGGAGGTCCTTAAAAGCTGTAATTGCATTTATCACTGCTAGCATTTCTTTTTGATTGATGTGAAGGTGCTTTTCCTTTTGGGACCATTTGCCCTGAATGCACCTGTCTGTCATGTGCGGACCCCCAGGCGTAATCTGAGGCGTCTGTTGTGATGACTTGATTTGCTTGAGGCTTGCAGAATGGAAGACCTGTGTTTGTTTGACATGCTTGGGCCCACCATAGAAATTCCTTTTGCAAACATGGAATTATTGGTATTATTTTTTCCAAACTGTGGCTGTGTTGAGACCATAGGTTTTTTAGGTACCATTGAAGTTTCCTCATATGCAACTTTGCACATGGGATTAAAAGAATGCAAGATGCCATGAAGCCCAAAGCCTGCAGGATTTTCCTTGCAGTAAGCCTGGTACAATTTGCTAATGTTTTGAAGTACTGAGTTAGTTGCCCCTGTTTTTCTGGCGTAAGATAGGCCATCTGGGTGTTTGTGTCCAAGTTGGCACCCAGGAAAGTTATTTTCTGAGATAGTGTTAGCCTGGATTTCTCTTTGTTGATTGTGTATCCCAGAGAATTCAGTAACCGTGTTGCATAAGCCAGATGTTCCAGAAGTATGTGCTTGCTGTCCGCTTGGATCAGGCAGTCGTCCAAATAAGGGTAAATTTGTATCCCTTGAAGTCTGCAGAAGGCAATTACTGATGCCAGGCATTTCGTGAACACTCTGGGCGCAGTAGATAAGCCAAAGGGCAATGCAGAGAATTGATAATGGGATGAACCTGCAAGAAATCTGAGGTATCTTCTGCAATCTTGTCCGATTGGGACATGCAGGTATGCCTGCTTGAGGTCCAAGGTCACCAGCCAAGACTCCTTGCCCAGCGTGGGAAGAAGCTTCTGTAATGTGAGCATCTTGAACTTTGGTACGAGTAAACATGTGTTTAGGATGGATAGGTCCAAAATAGGTCTCCAATCTTTGCCCTTCCTTGGTACCAGGAATAGTCTGGAATAAAAACCTTGACCCTGTTCTTGTGCAGGTACCTCTTGAATAGCTTTCATGTCCATGAGATCTGAAATTTGTTTTTGTGCCTCTGCCCTTTGATTGTGTGGCAGGTTCGGCATGCCTCTCATTTTTGGAAGGGTGTGAAAGTGGAATCTGTAGCCTCTGTCTATAATGTCCAGGATCCATTTGTCTTTTGTGACAATATGCCAATTTTTCGAAAATAATGCCATTTTTCCACCTAAAGGTGCTGCCATTTGAGCCTTGCTTGGCATGCAAAGGGGAAAGTCATGGGTCTGCTTTCTGAATGGCTGTGAACTATCCTCACCCCCTGTTGGTGTAGGTGTTTGCCATTGTCTGCCTCTAAATGATCCTTGAGATTGCCCTCTACCTCTCGGGCGCCTGTATCTACCTCTTTAAGGTTGTCTGTGGCTGGAAAGAACAGATTTTTTGAAGGCCAATTTCTACTGAAACGTGGCGGTTGTACCTGTAGGAAATCTTTCACTGTTTGCATTGATTTTGCCTTTTCCTCCATTTTCTTTAATATCTTCTCAGCTTTAACACCAAACAATAAATCTTTTTGAAGAGGTGCATCTAGTAATTTAGCTTTGACATGGTCTGGTAAGGTTTGCTCTTTGAGCCAAGCATGTCTACGTATGACTGATCCTGTAACAGCAGCTCTACAAGAGGCCTCTAAAGCATCAAAACCACATTGCAAGGTATGTTTACCCACTTGCTCTGCACTATGCAACAAATCCTGCAACTCCTTCAAGTCTGGTTGTTCAGGTTGTGACATTTTGCTTTTCAACTGAGATAACAAAAACTGTTGATACTTTAACATATGGAACTGACAGTTTAATGCCCTCATGGTTAAAGTGGCCGAGGTGTATACCTTTTTCCCCCACCTTTCTAAAGCTCTGGAATCTCTCTCTGAAGGTAATGGATTTTTGGCAGTGGAGGCCTTAATTCCCTTGGGACCCTGTGAAATAGTTTCTGGGTCAGCCGCATGGCTTTTGTATAGGAATTGGTGTGAATCAGGCACCCGGGTAATACCCATCAGGCTTGACTGGGGCTGGAGGTAAAGAATCTGGGTTAAGGCTGGCCTCCGAATACACATCATCTAGTATGTCCAAGACAGGAGGTATAGCAAGAGGCCTGTGCTGAGGGAGCAAGAGAAAATCCGAGCCTTTTCTTGGAGTCTGAGTAAGTGACTTCGGTATCTGTAGTCGGGGTGCGGGCCGAAGAGCCTGCGACCTCGGGCACAGAAGACACCGCTAATGAAGTGTCATCAGTAGTCAGGGGCTGCGTGGGCGCCTCACTGAGAACCGGAGCACATGTAGTCTGCTTTAGCGTGGTGTCGGTAGAAGTCGCGGACCTCGTATGTCGGTCCTTATCTTTACGTCGTTTACTCAAAATTGGAGTCTGAGTATCCGACGACATGTTGTAGTTGAACTTTTTGCCAAAATAGTGTTGGGCGAACTCCGCCCGACGCTTAATAGTGCGTCTGTTGAATGTAGCACAAAAACGACAGGCCGAGACGTCGTGGTCTGGGCCTAAGCAAGGTATACAGAGGGAATGGAAATCCTTATGCGGTATTTGCTTCCCACATGAAATGCAATTATTAACTTTGTCTGACATCGGTCTGAGGCAAGAGAAGTTTCCCCAACGGGGTACTTAGCTTAGCTTTCTAGAAGTCTTCGGTTGAAAAATATTCGTAATCTCAGGAGCTGGCCGACCGGCACTTGCGAACTGCTTCTGCTTCGGGCACCGCGCGGCAAGAAAGACTGAAGAAAATGGTGTCGGCTGGTTCTTTTATACCCCTGTCGCACTGACGTCAGGGAAGAAGCGACAACAACCGACGCCGGACCTAGACTTTGGAATTCGGCCAACCGAGAACCCGCCTGATGGCAGGAGAACCCATCTGTTATGACTGCAGCTGTATGCACGATGAACATCTGTACTATGTTCATCGGGTTTCGCTGTTGCAGTCATCACTGTAGGGTTGAATCCCAAAGCTGAGATAAAGGGTGGTGGTTATTGAGTAGAAGGGGCGGCTAGAAGGCCTTGCAAGACTGCAGAAGGAAAGCCTGCCCTAGACTTAGAATAAAGACGGAGATTACAGTGCTTAGAGAAAGTATGCACTGAACTCCAAGTTGCAGCTTCCAAAATATCTTTGGTAGGTACTCCCCTGAGAAAGGCAGCTGAAGTAGCAGCAGCTCTGGTAGAGTGAGTCCTAATTTTTCCTGGGATTTGCTTTCCAAGATGACAGTAACAAAATCTGATTCCATGCGCAATCCATTTAGAAATGGTCTGTTTTGAAATAGCTTTGCCTTTGGAATTTGCTGCATAAGAAACAAACATTTGTTCTGTTTTCCTGATATCCTTGGTTCTGTCCAGGTAAAAGCGAAGCTGCCTGTGCCCGTCCAAAGAATGCAAGATCCTCCCCCCTTATTTTGTGGAATAGGGAAAAAAGTTGGCAGGTGAATAGTTTGGTTTAAAGCCACTTTAGAAACCACTTTAGGCATGAAAGTACGGTTAGTCCTCAAAGAAACCCTGTCTTGATGAAAAATAATGTAAGGTTCCACAGCCATGAGCGCTTGTAACTCCGAGACTCTCCTGGCTGAAGTTAAAGCCAGTAGGATAACAGTCTTCCATGATAAATACTTTATATCAGATGTGGCAGCAGGCTCAAAAGGAGGCAGAGTAAGTTTTTCCAGGACATAATTGAGGTCCCAGGCAGGAATGGGTGGTGTCCTAGGGGGCCTTAAATTCTTTGCTCCTCTGAGATACTGTTTCAGAAGTGGATGTGAATAAATTGGAGGATCTGTATTATAATGTGCAGAGATAGCAGAGGCATGTATTTTTATGGAGGAAAAAGATAAACCCTTATGCAACATAACTGTTAGGTAATGTAGAATCAATGGAATATTTGGAATGTGAGGATCCGATTCCTGAGCATGCATCCAGGTGCAAAATCTCTTCCATTTACCTTCATAAGATTTCCTAGTGCTAGGCCTTCTGGCTTCCAAGATAACATCCATGACCTGTTTGGAAAGGGTAGGATTAATCATGGACCCTGAATATGCCAGGCTGCCAGGCTGAGAGTTTTGATATGAGAGTGCAGGACCTGGCCCTGATGTTGAGACAAAAGATTTGGAATCTGAGGTAGAATCCAAGGAGGTTCCTGGGATAGATTTATCAGTATTGAGTACCAAAATTGTTGAGGCCAATTCGGGGCTAGTAAGATCAGCTTTGGTTTGTCCTGTTTTATTTTTAATAACACCCTTGGTAGAAGAGGTAGTGGTGGAAAGGCATACCCAGAGAGGTTCCTTCAACTGAATGAGAGAGCATCCACTTTCCATACTAGCTTGTGATATGTCCTTGTGCATAAAGTCTGTAACTGGTAGTTGTGGGGAGATGCAAATAGATCTATGTCCAGGCAGCCCCAGGCTTCTGTAATTATCTGGAATATTTGGATGTCTAGCATCCACTCGTGTGTGTCTGACAGGTTCCTGCTCAGGCTGTCTGCCAGAATGCTTTATTTCCCTGGCAGGAATTGAGCTTGTAGGTCCACTTTGCAAGCTAGTGCTGTGTTCCATAGAGTCATGGCTAGTCTGCAAAGGGGGTAAACCCCCTTGCTTGTTTATGTACCACATATCTGTAGTGTTGTCTGTCCGTATCAGTAGCCCTGGCTGTAAAAGATCCCTGAAAGCCAAGAGGGCATTCTGCACAGCTAACATCTCTTTTAAATTGATATGTAGATGCTTCTGATCCTCTGTCCAAAACCCTTGCAGGCCTTTCCCATGCAAGTGGGCTCCCCATGCATAATCCGAGGCGTCTGTGGTTATCACTTGGTAGGCTGGAGGTAGACTGAAGGCTTTCCCTTTGTTTTGAAGACATGCCATGGCCCACCAATGGAATTCCTTTTGCAGGCAAGGCAAGACAGCAATCACTGTTTCCAGACTGTGACCATGCTGGGACCATATGCTTTTTAGGTACCATTGTATCTTCCTCATATGCAGTCTTGCATATGGTATGATTAGGATGCAGGAAGCCATGCAACCCAAAGCTTGCAGGAATTTCCTTGCAGTTAGCTGAGACATTAACGCCAGGCTTTTGAAAGCTGAAGCCAGCTGTAGTTGTTTTTCTGATGTCAGGAATGCCATCTGGGTTGTTGTGTTTAAAAGAGCACCCAGGAAAGTTATCTGTTGAGTGGGCGTCAAATTTGACTTTTTTACATTCACAGTGAATCCCAGGTACTTGAGTAGATTCTGAACAAATTCCAGGTGTTGGAGTAAAATGTCCTTGCTGTCTGCTTGAATAAGTCAGTCATCCAGATAAGGGTAAATTTGAATTCCCTTGAGTCTGCAGTAAGCTACTACTGGTGCCAGGCACTTGGTAAAGACCCTGGGCACAGTAGACAAGCCAAAGGGCAGCGCAGAGAATTGGTAATGTTTCGAGCCTGCCCTGAACCTGAGGTATCTTCTGCACTCCTGTCCGATAGGAATGTGTAGGTAAGCCTCCTTTAAATCCAATGTCGCCATCCATGCATTTTTGCTCAACATTGGCAGGAGCTGCTGCAGAGTAAGCATCTTGAACTTTGGTATCTCTGGGAAAGTATTTAAGACTGACCGATCCAGGATGGGTCTCCAAGTATTTTGCTTTCTGGGAACTAGAAAGAGTCTTGAATAAAAGCCTTGTCCTGTCTCTGAACTTTGAACAAGTTCTATGGCCCTCATAGCCATGAGGGACCTCACCTGTTTTAATGCCTCTGCCCACTGAGTTTTTGGTAGGTCTGGCCATCCGTTTGGTTTTGGTAAGGTGTGAAAGTGGAATTTGTAACCTCTTAAAACTACATCCAGAACCCACTTGTCTTGGGTTATGTAAGTCCAATTTCGGTGAAAGAGAGAAAGTTTTCCTCCCAGAGGAGCTTTCAGGAGAGAGGTTCCTGGAGCCATGAAGGGGGAGTCATTGGGCCTGTTTCCTGTAAGGTTGAGACCTATCTTCTCCACCCCTGGGGGTGGAAGCACTCCACTGTCTAAGTCTATAACAGGTCTGTGTTTGGGCCCTCCCTCTGGGGTGCCTATATCTACCCCTCTGAGGCCTGTCCGAGCTGGGAAAGGAACAATTTTTAACTGGCCAATTTCTGCTAAATCTAGGAGGCTGAACTTGTAAGAAATCCTTAACCATTTGCATGGATTTTGCCTTATCCTCCATTTTCTTTATAACCTCTTCAGCCTTAGACCCAAACAAAACATTATGTTCAACAGAAGCATCCAGTAACTTTGCTTTCACTTGATTAGGCAAATTTTGTTCCTTTAACCAAGCATGCCTTCTAATGACTGTGCCAGTGGCAGCCGCCCTGCAAGAGGCCTCCAAAGCATCAAAACCACAGTGTAAGGTATGTTTTCCCACCTGCTCAGCAGCATGCATCAAATCATGTAATTCCTTATTGTCTGCACGTGCAGAAATGGTACCCAGTTTTTGTTTCATAACAGACAAAAGGTATTGCTGATATTTCAACATATGAAATTGACAATTTAAAGCCCTAATAGATAAAGTAGCAGAAGTGTACACTTTTTTGCCCCATCTCTCCAAAGCTCTAGAATCCTTATCTGATGGAATAGGGTTCTTAGCAGTGGCGGCCTTAACACCCTTAGGACCCTGAGAAATGGTTTCTGGATCAGCAGTAGGATTTTTATAAAGAAACTGGTGGGAGTCAGGGACTCTGTAATATCTAACAGGCTTAACAGGGGCCGGAGGAAAGGAGTCAGGAGTTAAAATAGACTCAACAGACATCATCCACAATATCCAAAATAGGAGGAATAGCCAGGGGTCTGTGTTGGGGAAGAAGGAAATCCCTAAGCCTTCTCTTAGATTCAGAGTAGTACTGTCCTTCCCAGTGAAAATGTTCCCTCATGTCATGTAAAGTTTCCCCAAAAGAATAATCCTCAGGAGGAGAAGCTGAAGGAATGGATTCCTCAGCATCAGAATCCTGATAAGGAGGGAAAGTATAATCCTGTTCAGAGGACGACACTGAAGAGATAGATGCCTGATCAGAGGATTCATAATCCAATTCTTGTCTTGGCCTTTTGGCAGGAGGGGGATGTGAACCCCTAATCATAGTTAGCAAGTCCTCCACCATTTTAAGCATTTGTTTTTGAGATTTAGGTCCCAGATCAGAGGAGGCCTGGGCTTGAGTCTTTGTTTTAGAAGGAGTCTTTGCCTTTGTCTTTGCCTTTACCTGAAGCTGCATAGGCCTGAAAACCCCCTCGGAAGCCGGTACCTGCACAGCGGCTCCAGACCCATCCGAGGGAGCATTATCTGAAGGTCCTGCACCTGGAGTATTCGAAGGCCTAGTTGGCTCCTCGTGGGAGTCCGTTTCGGCAAGTGATTCGGGGCTGCAAAAGCACCTCACTGATGACGGCCGAACCAGCAGCTGGCTCCGATTGTAAACTGTCGCCTGATTTGGACCTCGGAGGCCTATCCTTATCCTTGCGCCTTTTATGAACTCTGGTAGTCGGAAGCATGTCCGACGACATGTTATAATTAAATCGCCTCCCAAAGTAATGAAAGGCAAAATCATATCTCCGTTTAATAGTACGTTGATTAAATCTAGCACAAAACCGACAACTAGCTATGTCGTGGTCAGGGCCTAGACAAGGAATACAGTAAGAGTGAAAATCCTTATGAGGTATTTGCTTCCCACATGAAATACAATTATTAACTTTTCCTGACATCGGTCTGGAGCAAGAAAAAAGTTTCCCCAATGGGGTACTTAGCTTTGAAAAGAAGAATGTCTTCAGTATGAAGCACCAAAAATAGCAGGAGTCAGCCGACCGGCAGACCGGCACTTGCGAACTGCTTCCACCGTGTGGCAAGAAAGACTGGAGAGCATGGCGTCGGCTGGGAGTTTTGTACCCCTGGCGCTCTGATGTCAGGTAGGGTGACTACACAGCCGATGCTGGATCCAGACTTTGGGATTCTGGCCGAACGAGGGCTGCCTGCCGGCAGGAAGAACCCAACAGTGATGACTGCAACAGTGAAAAACGATTAACATCCTCAGATTCCATTTGGTTGTAGCAGTTACGGTGGTACTTCTGACATCAGGACATTGCCTAAAAAAGGTGCTATAGGGGTGGCAAGTGCCTTTAGCCAGTATTCGGAATCCCAGGGGTGACAGATGCAGGCCATCTCTGGTGAAGCATCGAGGTCTTTCAATCCAAAATGGAAGCCACGCACCCTCCAGCCAAGACCAGAACAGATGGTCAAGAGGAGAAGGTCAACACTTGCTCCACACCACATAAAACACATAGCCCTCCGAAACACACACCAGCACTGCCTTCACATAAAAACACAAACCACACACACATTCGCAGAGGCTCTCAATAAAAATCTACCCAAACAGCAGAGACCTCCAAGACAGAACTGCACTAGACCACCACAACACAACACTAATCACAAGACACGTAAAGTACAGTTTTGTACCTACCATAAATGTAGATGTCCGAGAGGTATGCATCTGCAGTCCTAACAAATGGGTTGTCCTGTCCTCAGGCAGCCCTTCGGTCGGCCGGATTCCAAAGTCTGGGTCTGGCCTCGGCTGATGTCGCACTTCACCCGACGTCACAGCTGCAGTTCTTCGGGTATAAAGGTATCAGCCGACGCCATTTTCCTCAGTGTTTCATGCCCCAGATGCCAGGTGCCCTCTAGGCAGGCTAAATTTGGATGAATGTAAAAGTTTCCAAATAACAGATAGCAAATATAATAAACATGTATGTACATATATACAAACAAATACACCATAATAGATTCCCCCAGCTAGCTAGAAGATGGGCTAATACCCTAGGAGTACCACAGAGGGGAAGGAGGGAGGGTAATCCTGACTGCAGATGCATACCTCTCGGACATCTACATTTATGGTAGGTACAAAACTGTACTATGTCCTTCAAGGATGCATCTGCAGTCCTAACAAATGGGTAGAATACCATAGCCAAACTGGGGGAAGAGGTAAAAATAGGATTATGGTGTAGTTAAGATCCCTTGCAAAACAGCAGTGGCAAAACCTGCTCGGGATCTGGAGTATAAGGGTAGATTATAATGCTTGGCAAATGTATGCACGGAGCTCCAAGTAGCAGCCTCTAAAATGTCTTTGGTAGCCACTCCTCGTAAAAAAGCTGTAGTAGTGGCTGTAGCCCTTGTGGAGTGAGGTCTGATGTTGTCTGGAGTTGCCTTCCCATGGTAAGAGTAACAAAATCTAATGCAATTTCCTATCCACTTAGAGATTGTCTGTTTTGAAATTGCTTTTCCTTCCATTCCTGTTGCATATGCTACCAGTAACTGGTCAGTTTTTCTATTGCTCTTGGTTCTGTCCAGATGATAGAGCAATTGTCTATGTACATCCAAGGTATGTAATAGTCTTTCTCCCCTGTTCTGTGGGTTGGGGAAGAATGTAGGCAGGTGGATAGCTTGGTTTAAAGATACCCTGGAGACCACCTTTGGCATAAAAGTAGGATTAGTTCTCATGGACACTATCTTGATGGAAGATAAGGAAGGGCTGTACTGCCATTAATGCCTGTAATTCAGAAACCCTTCTTGCTGAAGTGATTGCAAGCAGGAAAGCAGTTTTCCATGATAAGTACTGTAATTCTGCTGTTGCTGCTGGCTCAAAAGGAGGGAGTGTCAACTTTTCTAGCACAAAGTTCAAGTCCCAAGCGTGCAATGGTGGCTTCCTTGGTGGTTTTACATTTTTAATTCCTCTCAGAAACTGCCTGAGTAGAGGATGTGAGAAGACTGGAGGATCCATGTTGTACTCTGCTGAAATAGCTGATGCATGAATCTTAATGGAAGAATAGGACAGGCCATTGTGGAAAAGTTCTGCCAAGTATTCCAGGATGTTAGCTATGTTTACCAGTGACACATTTTCTCCTTTTGCTGCACTCCAAATGAGATATCTTTTCCATTTTGCTGAATAATTTTTCCTTTTTGAGGGTCTGCGAGCCTCCAAGATAATGTCCTTAACCCTTTGAGATAAATCTGGGTTATTTTGTCTTATGCAATGTTCCAGGCAGCTAGCTGCAGCGTTTTTAGATTTGGATGCAGGGTTTTGAAGTTGTTCTGTGTTAGCAGTAAGGGAACTATGGGCAGAGGCCATATTTGTTCCCGAGACATACTCCTCAGTAATGGGTACCAATGCTGCCTCGGCCAGTCTGGAGCTATCAGGATGATCCTTGGCCGGTCTTCTTTGATCTTCAATAGCACCTTGTGCATCAAAGGAAGAGGTGGGAATGCATATGCTGTCAGGTTTTTCCAACTGAAAGACAGGGAGTCCACCTTCCAAGCAAGTGGGTGGTATGCCCTTGTGCAGAATTTTTTCAATTGGTGGTTGTGTGGGGATGCGAATAAGTCTATTTCTGGTAGTCCCCATTTCCTTGTAATGGATTTGAAGATGTCTGGATGCAGCCTCCATTCGTGGGCATCCGTGGTAGTTCTGCTTAGGGTGTCTGCAAGTATATTTTCTTTTCTTGGTACAAATATTGCCTGTAGCTGAATGTTGGAGCTCAGGGCCACATTCCAGAGGTCCACTGCCATCCGGCACAGAGGGTATGAATGAGTGCCTCCCTGTTTGTTGATGTACCACATAACTGTGGTGTTGTCTGTCCTTATCAGCAATTGACCCTGTCGAAGAAACGGTCTGAATGTCTGAATTGCCAGTTTTACTGCCAGCATCTCCTTTTGATTTATGTGTAGGTTCAGCTGGTCTTGAGACCATAAGCCTTGTATGCACTTGTCCAGCATGTGTGCCCCCCAACCGAGATCTGAGGCGTCCGCGGTGATAGTCTGGCTTGGTTGAGGGCTGTGGAAGGGCAATCCCTTGTTCAATTGACAGGCCTGAGCCCACCATTGGAATTCTTGCTTCAGGCATGGAATTATTGGAATTTGGGTTTCTAGGCTGTGCTTGTGCTGAGACCATAAATTCCTTAGGTACCACTGTAACTTCCTCATATGTAGTCTGGCATGTGGAATCAATATTATGCAGGATGCCATGTAACCCAGGGCTTGCAGGACTTTCCTTGCTGTTAGCTGGTTCTGCGTTGTTAATGCCATGAAATAGAGAGGAAGGTGCTTCTGCTTTTCTGCTGAGAGGGATGCCATTTGATTTGATGTGTCCAGTTCTGCACCCAAGAAAGTTATCCTTTGGGATGGTATCAGCCTCGACTTTTTTATACTGACTGTGTATCCCAAGGCTTGTAGTAGATGAATGACCTTTTTCAAATCTTTTTCTAATTTGTTTTTGTTGTCCGCTTGTAACAGGCAGTCGTCCAGGTAAGGGTAAATTTGAATTCCCTGAAGCCTGCAATAAGCAATTACTGATGCCAGGCATTTCGTGAATACTCTGGGCGCAGTAGATAAGCCAAAGGGCAATGCTGAGAATTGATAATGCTCTGATCCTGCAAGAAATCTGAGGTATCTTCTGCAATTTGGTAGTATGGGGACGTGCAGGTATGCCTCCTTCAGATCTAGAGTTACCAGCCAAGACTCCTTGCCCAGCATGGGAAGAAGCTGCTGTAGGGTCAGCATTTTGAATTTTGGAACAATGAGATATGTGTTGAGAGCGGACAGGTCGAGAATAGGTCTCCATTGGTTTTCTTTTCTTGGCACCAGGAAAAGTCTGGAGTAAAATCCTTGCCCTTGTTCCATAGACGGTACCTTTTCTATAGTGGTCTATTTGTTCTAGAGCTTTTTTCTTTTGATTTGGAGGTAGGTTTGGCATTCCTCTCTTCCTTGGTAGAGTATGGAAGCGAAACCTGTAACCTTGGTCTATTGTCTGTAAAATCCATTTGTCTCCAGTGATGTGATGCCAGTTTTCCGAAAATAAGGCTAGCTTTCCGCCTAAGGGTGCTTCTAGTTGTTCCCTGGTAGGCGGTCTCAGAGCCAAGTCACTGCGATTGTCCTGTGGAAGTGGTAGTGGCTGGATCTGTGGCAGTACTTCGCTGGTTGTTAGGCTGCCACTGACGTCCCCTGTAGGCACCTCTGGATTGACCCCTGCCTCTTGGGCGCCTATTCCTGCCTCTCTGTGCTCTGGTGGTGTCTGGAAAGGACCAATTCTTGGAAGGCCAGTTCCTACTAAACCTTGGAGGCTGGACCTGTAAGAAATCCTTGACTGTCTGGACAGATTTTGCTTTCTCTTCCACCTTCTTCAGCACCTGCTGTGCAGGGGAGCCAAACAAATTGAGCTTATCCATGGGAGCATCTAGAAGCTTTGATTTAACATGGTCTGGTAATGACTGCTCTTTTAACCATGCATGTCTTCTGATCACTGTACCAGTCATAGCTGATCTAAAGGAAGCCTCCAGTGCATCATAGCCGCATTTTAAGGAATGATTACTGACCTGCTGAATGTTATGTACCATTTCCTGAAGAGATTTTTTGTCTAATGGTTCAGGCGAGGACAGTTTTTTAGTTAACTGATCTAACATAAATTCCTGATACTGAATCATGTGGAATTGACAGTTTAAGGCCCTAGCTGAAAGAGTAGCAGAAGTGTAAATTTTTTTACCCCATCTCTCTAAGGCCCTAGATTCCCTTTCAGAGGGAGGGGTTTTGGTAGAGGTAGCTGCTACTGCCTTGGGTCCCTGTGATATAGTTTCAGGATCTGCAAAAGGAGCCTTATACAAATGATAATGTGTGTCCGGAACCCTGTAGTACCTGTCGGGCTTAGCAGGGGCCGGAGGAAGTGAATCAGGAGCAGTACAAGCATCATTAAATGCATCATCCACAACAGTAAGTACTGGAGGAATGGCTAAAGGCATGTGCTGTGGCAAATGCAAAAAGGTCCTAAGCCTTTTCCTAGAGTCTGAAAAATCCTGGCCCTGCCATTGAAATTGTTCCCTCATAGCATGCAAGGTTTCCCCAAAAGAAAATTCCTCAGGAGGAGAGGCAGAAGGAATGGAGTCTTCTGCGTCAGAGTCCTCATAAGGAGAATAAGGGCCCTCTGGAGGGTCTGTATGTTCTAAATCATCAGAGGAGTAATCTGAAGAAACTGGCTCAGGGGGGTCTGCTCTAGGCCTCTTCTCCAGAGGTGGGTGAGAGGCCCTGTCAGGGTGAGGTTGGGATCCCCGGATCAAAGAAATAAGATCCTCTGCTAGACTAAGCATTTGAGTACTAGAGCTAGGCCTGTGAGAGGGGGTCTTAGCAGGCACATTCTTGGTTGATTTTGCTGCTTTAGCCCTGGCAAAAGCCTTAATCGACATGGATGCAGGGGGCCTAGCAGCTCCACGTGCAGGAGTAGATATATCTAAAGGAATAGTATCAGATAAATCCTGTGAACCTGCAGGAGCAGGTGGGATTTCAGTAGCAGATTCAGCCATGCTGGATGAGGCCTCGGTAGAAGGCAAGCTTCGGCCGAAGGAAGGACATGGACTCGGTTTCAGCGAAACCGAGACACTGTGATTGACTTAACAGCGGTTTCGGCGAAACCGCGGACCGCGAGTGTCGGTCCTTTTCCTTGCGCTTTTAGTTAATTGCGAAGTCGGAGTTTCCGGCATGTTGTAAGCAAAAGCGGGCGAAAAACTCCTCAGCAAATTCCGACCGACGTCTAAGCGTCCGTCGGTTGAAAGAAGCACAGGCTAGACAAGCTGCTACGTCGTGGTCTGGGCCTAAACAAGGTAGGCAGTAAGAGTGGAAATCTTTATGAGGTATTTGTTTCCCACAAGTTAAACAGTTATTCACTTTTTCTGACATCGGCTGAGGCAAGAAAGAGTCCCCAACAGGGTACTTAGCTTTTTAGAAGTCTTCGGTAGTAGTAATCTCTGGTTCTGACCGACCGGCACTTGTGAACAGCTTCTGCTTCGGGCGCCACGTGGCAAGAAAGACTGAGGAAAATGGCGTCGGCTGATACCTTTATACCCGAAGAACTGCAGCTGTGATGTCGGGTGAAGTGCGACATCAGCCGAGGCCAGACCCAGACTTTGGAATCCGGCCGACCGAAGGGCTGCCTGAGGACAGGACAACCCATTTGTTAGGTCTGCAGATGCATCCTTGAAGGACATCTCTCCTCAACAGTGTGCCACTCACCCAAAGCCCCTAAGGCAAAACAACATGCCCAACACACTAGTCATAAATGACTTGATAGTAAGGCCCACTGATATCCCACTCACTAGGTTGAATAAGGAGAAAGTAACGGATACCTGCCTCTCAGGTGCCAGGATCTGCCACATAATGTACATACTCAGGTCCCATAACAACAGGTACAAATATGACTCAGCCATTGAATCACCTGAGGTGTGAATCACCCGAGACGTACCTCCCTGGACTACATGAAGAGAGAAATGGAGGAACTCTTGGATTATGTAGCCCAGGAGGGAATGATCCTAGCCCTGAGCAGCATCCTACCATCACCCAAAATAATACCACAGTACAAGCAGAAAATGATTGATTTCAACAATTGGCTAAGTTTCTGGTGTCATTCTAAGGGGATCCCGTATCTGTCTGCCTGAGATGACATGAGTGACGGACCTCGATGTTTTGCCAGAGATGGCTTGCATCTGTCACCCCTGGGTTTCCAGATACTGGCCCAGGCTCTTGCCACCCCTGTAGTGCCTTTTTAGGCAGTGTTCCAAAGACCAAATTACCACTGTAACAGCTACAAACAAATGCAATCTGAGGGTCATGCTACTCAATGCTAGAAGTCTAAATTTCAAAATGCACTCACTCAAAGCACTTCTTAAAATGCAGAACATCGACATTTGTGCTGTAACAGAGACCTGGTTCAAGGCAGCAGAAAGCACCCCCTGCACTACTAGGCTATAACTCATTCCACACCTTTCGGCCCCAGAACTTGGACCGAAGCTCCAAAGGTGGAGGTGTTTCCATATTCATAAAGGATGCGCACACTTCCAGACTGGTAGCCCAACATAACGCATCAGAGATACTTCAGGTGCAGCTAACATTGGGTAAGACAGTAATTCAGGTCGTAGCCTGCTATAGGTTCCCAACCATGTCCCAAGACTCGCACTCCACATTCCTAAGCACCCTGGGGAATATTAGGGTCCAACCTAACAGTCTCATACTGGGCAACTTCAACTACCCCTCCATTAACTGGGAAAACTACTCATGTAGCAATACACTCGCCCAACATTTCCTGGAATTCATTAATTCCAATGTCCTGGACCAGCTCGTTCTTAGCCCCACTAGAGGTAGCAACATCCTTGACCTGGTCATTACTAGCATGGGCGACCATTGCTCTACACCAATAGTCAACTCCTCCCTGGTTAGATCCGACCACAAACTAATCACTTTGTAAATCCACATCACACCCCCCCCCCCCCAGAAAGGTTACCACCATGAAAAAAGTACAGTTTTGTACCTACCATAAATGTAGATGTCCGAGAGGTATGCATCTGCAGTCCTAACAAATGGGTTGTCCTGCCTCAGGCAGCCCTTCGGTCGGCCGGATTCCAAAGTCTGGGTCTGGCCTCGGCTGATGTCGCACTTCACCCGACATCATTGCTGCTGTCAATTGGGTATAAAGGCATCAGCCGACGCCATTTTCCTCAGTGTTTCTTGCCCCAGATGCCAGGTGCCCTCTAGGAAGGCTAAATTTGGATAAATGCAAATGATTCCAAACAGAAAATAAACATGTATGTACATATATACAAACAAATACACCATAATAGATTCCCCAGCTAGCTACAAGATGGGCAAATACCCTAGAGTACCACAGAGGGAAGGAGGGTGGGTAATCCTGACTGCAGATGCATACCTCTCGGACATCTACATTTATGGTAGGTACAAAACTGTACTATGTCCTTCAAGGATGCATCTGCAGTCCTAACAAATGGGTAGAATACCATAGCCAAACTGGGGAGGAGGCACTAAGAAGATTATGGTGTAGTTAAGATCCCTTGCAAAACAGCAGTGGCAAAGCCTGCTCGGGATCTGGAGTATAAAGGCAGATTATAATGCTTGGCAAATGTATGCACGGAGCTCCAAGTAGCAGCCTCTAAAATGTCTTTGGTAGCCACTCCTCGTAAGAAAGCTGTAGTAGTGGCTGTAGCCCTTGTGGAGTGAGGTCTGATGTTTTCTGGAGTTGTCTTCCCATGAAAGGAGTAACAAAATCTAATGCAATTTCCTATCCATTTTGAGATTGTCTGTTTTGAAATTGCTTTTCCTTCCATTCCTGCTGCATATGCTACCAGAAGCTGGTCAGTTTTTCTATTGTTCTTGGTTCTGTCCAGGTAGTAGCGCAATTGCCTGTGTACATCCAAGGTGTGCAGTAGTCTTTCCCCCCTGTTCTGTGGGTTGGGGAAGAATGTTGGTAGGTGGATAGCTTGGTTCAAGGATACCCTGGAGACCACCTTTGGCATAAAAGTAGGGTTAGTTCTCAAGGACACTCTATCCTGATGGAAGATAAGGAAGGGCTGTACTGCCATTAATGCCTGTAATTCAGAAACCCTTCTTGCTGAAGTGATTGCAAGGAGGAAAGCAGTTTTCCAAGATAAGTACTGTAATTCTGCTGTTGCTGCTGGTTCAAAAGGGGGAAGTGTTAACTTTTCCAGCACAAAGTTCAGGTCCCATGTAGGCAGAGGTGGCTTCCTTGGAGGCTTTACATTTTTAATTCCTCTCAGAAACTGCCTGAGTAGAGGATGAGAGAAGACTGGAGGATCCATGTTGTATTCTGCTGAAATTGCTGATGCATGAATCTTGATGGAGGAGTAAGACAGGCCATTGTGGAAAAGTTCTGCTAAATATTCCAGGATGTTAGCTATGTTTGCCAATGATACATTTTCTCCTTTTGCTGCACTCCAAATGAGGTATCTTTTCCATTTTGCTGAATAAGTCTTCCTTGTGGAGGGTCTGCGAGCCTCCAGGATAATGTCTTTAACCCTCTGAGATAAATCTGGGTTATTTTGTTTTATGTAAGATTCCAAGCAGCTAGCTGCAGTGTTTTCAAGTTTGGATGCAGGATCTTGAAGTTGTTCTGTGTTAGCAGCAGAGGAACTAGAGGTAGAGGCCATGCGTGTGTCCGAGACATACTTCTCAGAAGCGGGTACCAATGCTGCCTCGGCCAGTCTGGAGCTATCAGTATGATCCTTGGGTGATCTTCTTTGATCTTCAGTAGCACTTTGAGCATCAAAGGTAGAGGTGGGAATGCATATGCTGTTAGGTTTTCCCAACTGAAGGAAAGGGAGTCCACCTTCCAAGCAAGTGGGTGGTATGTCCTTGTGCAGAATTTTCTCAATTGGTGGTTGTGTGGAGATGCGAACAGGTCTATTTCTGGTAGCCCCCATTTCTCTGTAATGGTTTTGAAGATGTCCGGATGCAGCATCCATTCGTGGGCATCCGTGGTAGTTCTGCTTAATGTGTCTGCTAATATATTTTCTTTTCCTGGAGCTGAATGTTGAGGTTCAGGGCCACATTCCACAGGTCCATTGCCATCCGGCATAGAGGATATGAATGTGTGCCTCCCTGCTTGTTGATATACCACATAACTGTGGTGTTGTCTGTCCTTATCAGCAAATGACCCTGTTGAAGAAACGGCCTGAATGTCTGAATTACCTGTTTCACTGTCAGCATCTCTTTTTGATTTATGTGTAGGTTCAGCTGGTCCTGTGCCCATAGGCCTTGTATACACTTGTCTGCCATGTGTGCCCCCCAACCGAGGTCTGAGGCGTCCGTGGTGATAGTCTGGCTTGGGTGAGGGCTGTGGAAAGGCATTCCTTTGTTCAACTGACAGGCCTGAGCCCACCACAGGAATTCTTGCTTCAGGCATGGTATTATTGGAATTTGGGTTTCTAGGCTGTGCTTGTGCTGAGACCATAAATTCCTTAGGTACCATTGCAACTTCCTCATATGCAGTCTGGCATGTGGGATCAATATTATGCAGGATGCCATGTAACCCAGGGCTTGCAGGATTTTCCTTGCTGTAAGCTGGTTCTGCGTTGTTAATGCCTTGAAATAGAGTGGTAGTTGTTTTTGCTTTTCTGCTGTGAGAAATGCCATTTGATTTGATGTGTCCAGTTCTGCACCCAAGAATGTAATCCTTTGGGATGGTACCAGTCTTGACTTTTTTATGTCGACTGTGTATCCCAAGGCCTGCAGTAGGTGAATAACCTTTTCCAAATCTTTTGTTAATTTGATCTTGTTGTCTGCTTGTATCAGGCAGTCGTCCAGGTATGGATAAATTTGAATTCCCTGAAGCCTGCAATGAGCAATTACTGATGCCAGGCATTTCGTGAATACTCTGGGCGCAGTAGATAAGCCAAAGGGCAATGCTGAGAATTGATAATGCTCTGATCCTGCAAGAAATCTGAGGTATCTTCTGCAATCTGGTCGAATAGGGACGTGCAGGTATGCCTCCTTGAGATCTAGAGTCACCAGCCAAGCCTCCTTGCCCAGCATGGGAAGAAGGTGCTGTAGGGTCAGCATTTTGAATTTTGGAACAATGAGATATGTGTTGAGAGCAGACAGGTCGAGAATAGGCCTCCATTGGTTTTCTTTTCTTGGCACCAGGAAAAGTCTGGAATAAAATCCTTGTCCTTGTTCCATAGCCGGTACCTTTTCTATAGCTCTCATCCTTAGTAAGTGGTTGATTTGTCCTAGAGCGTTTGTCTTTTGGTTTGGTGGTAGGTTTGGCATTCCTCTCTTCCTTGGTAGAGTATGGAAGTGAAACCTGTAACCTTTGTCTATTGTCTGTAAAATCCATTTGTCTCCTGTAATGTAATGCCAGTTTACTGAAAATAAGGCTAGCTTTCCGCCTAAGGGTGCTTCCAGTTGTTCCCTGGTAGGCGGTATCAGAGCCAAGTCACTGTGACTGTCCTGTGGAAGTGGTAGTAGCTGGATCTGCGGCAGTACTTCTCTGGTTGTTAGGCTGCCACTGACGTCCCCTGTAGGCACCTCTGGATTGACCTCTGCCTCTTGAGTGCCTATTTCTGCCTCTCTGTGCTCTGGTGTCTGGAAAGGACCAATTCTTCGAAGGCCAATTTCTACTAAACCTAGGAGGCTGGACCTGTAAGAAGTCCTTGACTGTTTGGACAGATTTTGCTTTTTCCTCCACCTTCTTTAACACTTGCTGTGCAGGGGAGCCAAACAAACTGAGTTTCTCCATGGGAGCATCTAGGAGCTTTGACTTTACATGGTCTGGTAAGGATTGCTCTTTTAACCATGCATGCCTTCTGATCACTGTACCAGTCATAGCTGATCTAAAGGAAGCCTCCAGTGCATCATAGCCGCATTTTAAGGAATGATTACTGACCTGCTGAGTGTTATGTACCAAATCCTGAAGGGACTTACGGTCTTATAGGTTCAGGAGAGGATAGTTTTTTACTTAGCTGATCTAACAAAAATTCCTGATACTGAATCATGTGGAATTGACAGTTTAAAGCCCTAGCGAAGAGTAGCAGAAGTATAAACTTTTTTACCCCATCTCTCTAATGCTCTAGATTCTCTTTCAGAGGGGAGGGGGTTTTTGGCAGTTGCTACAGCTTTGGGGCCTTGAGAAAAAGTTTCAGGATCTGCAATAGGAGCCTTATACAGGTGATAATGTGTGTCCGGGACCCTGTAGTATCTGTCGGGCTTAGCAGGGGCGGAGGAAGAGAGTCAGGGGCAGTACAAGCATCATTGAATGCATCATCCACAACTGTTAGTACTGGAGGAATGGCTAAAGGCCTATGCTGTGGCAAATGTAAAAAGGTCCTTAGCCGTTTCCTAGAATCTGAAAAATCCTGGCCCTGCCATTGAAATTGTTCCCTCATAGCATGCAAGGTTTCCCCAAAGAAAATTCCTCAGGAGGAGAGGCAGAAGGAATGGAGTCTTCTGCGTCAGAATCCTCATATGGAGAATAAGGGCCTTCTGGAGGATTTGAGTTTTCTGAATCATCAGAGGAATAATCCGTAGAAACTGGTTCAGGGGGCTCTGCTCTAGGCCTCTTCTCTGGAGGGGGATGAGAGGCCCTGTCAGGGTGAGGTTGGGATCCCCTGATCAAAGAAATGAGATCCTCTGCCAGGCTGAGCATTTGGGAACTAGAGCTAGGCCTGTGTGAGGGGGTTTTAGAAGGCAAGGCCTTAGAAGATTTAGCTGCTTTAGCCCTAGAGAAAGCCTTGATAGACATGGATGCAGGGGGCCTAGCAGCTCCACATGCAGGAGTAGATATGTCTAAAGGAATAGTATCTGATAAATCCTGGGTGCCTGCTACAGCAGGAGAAATTTCAGTAGCAGATTCAGCCATGCTGTGTGAGGCCTCGGCTGCAGGAGGAATGCTTTCGGCAGAAGGAAGAACCGAAGACTCAGTTTCAGCCGAAACCGAGACACTCGCGGTTGGCTTAACCGTGGTTTCGGCCGAAACCGCGGACCGCAAGTGTCGGTCCTTTTCCTTACGCTTTTTAGCTAATTGTGAAGTCGGAGTCTCCGACGGCATTTTGTAAGCAAAAGCGGGACCAAAAAACTCCTCTGCAAACTCCGACCGACGTCTAAGTGTCCGTCGGTTGAAGGAAGCACAGGCTAGACAAGCTGCTACGTCGTGGTCTGGGCCTAAGCAAGGAAGGCAGTAAGAGTGGAAATCCTTATGAGGTATTTGTTTCCCACAAGTTAAACAATTATTTACTTTTTCTGACATCGGCTGAGGCAAGAAAGAGTCCCCAACGGGGTACTTAGCTTTTTAGAAGTCTTCGGTAGTAGAAATCTCTGGATCTGACCGACCGGCACTTGCGAACAGCTTCTGCTTCGGGCACCGCGCGGCAAGAAAGACTGGGGAAAATGGCGTCGGCTGATGCCTTTATACCCAATTGACAGCAGCAATGACGTCGGGTGAAGTGCGACATCAGCCGAGGCCAGACCCAGACTTTGGAATCCGGCCGACCGAAGGGCTGCCTGAGGCAGGACAACCCATTTGTTAGGACTGCAGATGCATCCTTGAAGGACATCTTCTCCAAAGCTAACTTTGGGCTCCTAAAAACAGAGGTGGCTAACTTCACAGCACCCATGCAAATGGAGAATAGCTGCATGACCGCCGAATCATACACCAATGCACTGTATGAACACGTACACAAATGCATGGATCTCTCCATATCAAATATAACAAAAACGCTCTCCTCCAAAGAAAGGAAGCCAATCTGGTGGTCACCTGCCATAAACAAACTCTACAACAGGAGGAGGAAACTGATGCGGAATAAGGTAAAGTCCCAAGACTGGAAGAATTCCCTTAGCCTCAACAAAAAGTTGAGATCCCTCATCAAATCCTCTAAAGCTAGCCATGAAAACAGAATTGCAGCAGATAGTAAAGACAACCACAAGGCCTTCTACAGTTATGTAAAGAATCTCCATGGCGATACCCAGATTTGCTCTGAGTTACTGCACAATGGTACCTCCTACACTGAGCCAACAGAAATTGACAATATACTGGCTGACAGATTCAATGGCAACATTACCCGTCTCCCCCTCCCCCAAATGACCAACAACAATACCAGTCGATCGCCAGGCATCCAAGTATTACTGCTGCACAGATTAAAACAGCATTATCCAAGGCCAAGAATACATCTTCTATGGGACCTAACAATATCCCTGGCTATATTCTACATTAACTAGGGAGTGAACTGGCACCTTACCTGTATGCTCTGTTCAATCACAGCCTCACCTCAGCTTTGGCCCTACCAAATGTCACACTGCTACAGTCATCCCTCTCCACAAAAGAGGAGTGACTACAGACCCTGGGAACTATCGCCCCTATTAGACTGATGAGTCTGACATACAAAGCTATGGAACGCATCATCATAGACCTAATAAACAAGGATATAAGGAATCTCCAAACTCGGATTCCCACAGTTTGGTTTTGTGAAGGGTACATCATGCCTGCTCAATTTGGTCGACTTCTCTGACTCAGTCACCAGAGCTAGGGATGAAGGCAAGGTGGTTCATACAGCCTACCTTGATCTGGCCAAGCCCTTTGATACCATTCCCCACTCAGGAATCATAGAAATACTCACTAAGCTAGGCATCAACCCCTATATATCACTAGGTGGGTTGCAAACTGGCTGACAGATTGAACCCACAGTGTGAAAGTAGCTGACTCCAAGTCAAACTGCCGACCAATCACGAGTGGAGTCCCACAGGGTCCGGTCCTGGGTCCTCTCCTGTTTGGTATCTATTTCTCTGAAATCCAGGCCAACACGAAGGGACACTGGCTGACAAAGGTCGCAGACTATTACAAGTTGGGAGCTATTATTAACTCAAGTGATGTTGACATCCTACAGAAAGGCTTCACTGAGACCAACGACTGGTGTCAGAGCCATGGCCTTAAGCTCAATGCCAAAAAATGTGTCGTCATCCCCTTTGGGGAAAACCTGGCTCCCATGAATTACCACATTGATGGTAGCCCACTGAACACAGAAAGCGTTATAAGAGATCTGGGAACACAGGTTGACAGCAACCTCTCTTTTGGCCATCACATTGCCACTGTGGTCAGAAAGTCCTTCTATGTGGCACATCTCATTACTAAGGGTTTTGCATCCAGGAAGAAAGAGGTCACCATCTACCTCTACTCTTCCCTCATCAGGCCAGTCATCGAGTACAATGTCCCATTTGGCATGTACCTCACTAGACACATGCAACAACTGGAGAGGCCGCAAAAGTACCTCACAAAGAGGATCCTAGATCTTAAACACTTGTCCTATATGGACAGACCCAAAAAATTCAATTATTCTCTGTCTCATATCGCCTACTTAGAGGCGATCTCTGCTTGACTTACAAAGCCACGACTGACCCACCTCTGTTAGAAATGCTACATCTAAAGAAATCCCAATCCCTCCACACCACATGCTCCAGAAACCTCAACCTCATTACTACAATCAACAGAACATGCTGGATGGACAGGTTCATAACCCAGAGACTGCCCATGCTATGGAACAGACTTCCCATACATGTCAAACAGAGCACCTCACTGGTCAGCTTCAAGAGAAATCTTGATGAGTGGATGGGAAACAGAAAATTCACCCCAGGGATCACTCCAGTGGCTCTACTCGACAGAGGCATTGGGAAAGTACAGTTGTGCACACTTACCATAAATGTAGATGTTAGAGTGTATTCACTGTTGCAGTCATCACATTTGGGTTATCTGCCTGCAGGTAGCCCTCAGCCGGCATGAATACCAAAGTCTTCAGATTTCTGCATTGGATGCTGTCTCTTCTTCCATGATGTCAGGGGTATAAAACTTGCAGACGATGCCAATACATCAGTTTTTTTTGCCCAGATGTCAGGTGCACCCCCATCATGGGATGCAATTATATGTTATGGTACACCCCCATCAAAAAGCAAATACACCAGAAAAAATAAATATACCAAACAAGAAGGAAAGGTAGAGCCAAGAGAAGTCAGGGGGCTGGAGGGAGGGTAACCAGGACTGCAACAGTGAATACACTTGAACATCTACATTTATGGTAAGTGTACACAACTGTACTATGTTCTTCGTGTTTCACTGTTGCAGTCATCAGATTTGGGTTGATTCCTAAAGGAAGGAGGAAGTTAAAGAGCATTAGGGCCAGCTATTAATCCCTGCAAGACTACAGTGGCAAATCCAGCTTTAGATTTAGAAAAGATAGGCAAGTGGTAATGCTTGGTGAAGGTATGTACAGAGCTCCAGGTAGCAGCTTCTAGGATGTCCCTGGTAGGGACCCATCTGAGAAATGCCGCAGAGGTAGATGCAGCCCTGGTAAAATGTGATCTTATCCCCTGTGGGGTAGGTTTTCCATGGTGCTTGTAGTAGAAATGAATGCAATGGGCTATCCATCTGGAAATGGTTTGCTTTGAAATGGCCTTCCCCTCTGCCCCTGCAGCAAAGCTAACTAGCGGCTACTCAGATTTTCTGGCAGGCTTAGTCTTGTCCAAATAGAATCTAAGTTGTCTGTGCACATCCAGAGAGTGCAGTATTCGTTCCCCTTTGTTTTGTGGATTAGGGAAAAAAGTAGGCAAGTGAATGAACTGATTTAGGGCCACAGAAGACACAATCTTGGGCATACAGGAAGGGTTAGTCCTGAAGGAAACCCTGTCTGCATGGAAGATAATGAAGGGTTCCACTGCCATGAGGGCCTGCAATTCAGACACTCTTCTTGCTGAACTGATGGCTAGAAGGAAGCCTGTTGTCAAGAAAGGAATTTCAACTCAGCTGTAGCCGCTGGTTCAAAGGCAGGAAGAGTGAGCTTTTCCAATACAACGTTAAGGTCCCAAGCTGGAGTGGTAGTTCTCCTGGGGGGTCTTAAATTTTTGGCCCCGCTAAGGAATTGCTTTAGCAAGGGGTGAGAGAAAAGGGGTGGCTCTGTATTATAATGTGCTGAAATGGCAGATATATGAATTTTAATTGACTAGAAGGATAGACCCCTGTGGAGCATTTCTGTTAGGTACTGTAGAATCATAGGTAAGCTGGGCACTGTTGTGCCCATCCCCTGAGCCAAGCTCCAAGAACAGTATCTTTTCCACTCTTCAGCATAAGAGTTTCTAGTACTAGGCCTCCTTGCCTCCAGAATGACATCCAGTACCTGCTTACTGAGGGATGCCAACAGCTCAAGGAATGAGCAAATCTGCAAAGTTCAGGGTTTTTAGCTGAGGGTGCAGAATTTGGCCAGTCTGCTGGGACAGCAAGGAAGGGATCTGAGGCAGGTGCCATGGCTGTAGCAGTGTCACACTGCACAAGAGGGGGTACCAGTGCTGGCATGGCCAGTCTGGTGCAATCAGTATTGTTCTTGGCTTGTCCTGTTTAAACTTTAGTAGAAACTTTGAGAGGAGAGGCAGAGGGGGAAGGCATAAACTGAGAGGCTTTCCCAGGTAAAGGACAGGGCATCCACTTTCCAAGCTTGGCTGTGGGGAGTTCTTGTGCAGAATTAGTTCCACTGGTAGTTCTGAGGGGAGGCAAACAGGTCTATCTCTGGAGTCCCCCATTTGTTCCTCAAGAGGTTGAATATTTTGGCATCTAGTTTCCATTCGTTTGGGTCCATGATATTTCTCCTTAAGTCGTCTGCCAGTGAATTTAGTATGCCTGACAGGATTTGAGCTTGCAGGTGTACTTTGGTATCTCAGGGTTGTGCTCCACAGAGCCATGGCTAGTCTGCAGAGAGGGTACGAGTGGGTTCCCCCCTGCTTATGTACCACATAACTGTTGTGCTGTCTGTCTTTATCAATAGTTGTCCTGGAAGACTACGGTCTTTGAAGGCTGTAAGAGCATTCTGTACAGCTAACATTTCTTTTTGATAGATATGCAGGTGCATCTGTCTCGGGTTCCATTTGCTCTGAATGCACTGCCCTGCCATGTAAGCCCCCCATGCATAGTCTGATACATCTGCTGTTAGGGTTTAGGCGGCAGGGGGTAGAGTGAAAGGGAGTCCCTTTGTTGTGGTAGCAGGCCTCTGCCCACCAAAAGAACTCTGTCTTGATACAAGGAATGATAGAAATCATTGTTTCCAGGTCCTGAGAATGTTGACGCCATAGGCTTTTTAGATACCATTGGAGTTTCCTCAAATGCAGTCTTGCACATGGAATTAGTAAAATGCAAGAGGCCATGAACCCCAGGGCTTGCAGTATTTTCCTTGCAGATAGCTGGGGTTTTGTGGCCAATAGTATGAAGTAGGTTGTCAAGTAACTTGTTTCTCTGGAGTGAGGAATGCCATCTGGGAAGTTGTGTTCAAGCTTGCTCCCAGGAATACAATCTGTTGGCAGGGTACTAGGTGAGATTTTGTTTCGTTGATGGTGTACCCCAGTGATGTTATAAGTTTCTTTACGAATGCCAGGTGTTGTAATAGCAAGCCCTGACTTTCTGCCTGAATCAGACAATCGTCCAAATATGGGTAAATCTGAATATTTCTCTGTCTGCAAAATGCAATGGCTGGAGCTAGGCACTTTGTGAATACCCTGAGCGCCGTAGATAAGCCAAAGGGAAGTGCAGAGAACTGATGGCGCACGGAGCCTGCCCTGAGGCGTAGGTATTTCCTGCAAGATTCCCTTATTGGGATGTGCAGGTAAGCTTCCTTAAAGTCTAGGGATGCCAGCCAGGCATCCTTGGCAACCATGGGAAGAAGCTGTTGCAGAGTTAGCATTTTAAATTTTGGAACTACCATAAAGGTGTTGAGAATAGAGAGGTCCAGGATAGGACGCCAGGAGTTGTCTTTTCTGGGTACCAGAAAAAGTCTTGAATAAAAGCCTTGTCCCCTTTGTTCTGCTGGGACAGGCTGAATAGCCCTGATATTGAGAAGAGAGAGAACCTGCTGTTTGGTCTCCTGCCCATTGATTTAGGGGTAGGTCTGGCCAACTATTTGGTGTTGGTAGGGTGAGGAAGTGGAATCTGTATCCTTAGGAAACTATGTTCAAAACCCAATTGTCCTGGGTAATGAGTTCCCATTTTTTTTGCATGCAGGGCGAGCTTTCCTCCTAAGGGAGCAGGTAGTAGAGCAGGGCTTGGAAGGGTTAAGGTTAAGTCATTGTGCCATTTTTCCGTAGGGGGGTGGCTTAATACTCCCTGCTTTGGAAGTGGGAGTCGCCCATTGCTTAGGTTTGTGCGAAGCCCGAGACTGCATCCTAGGTGGTCTGCTGTTCCTGGATTTGGACTGAAAAGGCCTAGAAGGGACTGGAAAGGACTAGTTCTTAGAAGGCTAATGCCTACTGAATCTGGGAGGCTGTACTTGTAGGAAATCTTTAACAGTTTGCATAGATTTAGCTTTTTCCTCCATCCTTTTGAGGACTTCTGTTTTGTTGCCCAAAAGGCGGTCTTGGTTTAAGGGAGCATCCAGTAATTTAGCTTTTACATGATCTGGTAAGTTTTGTTCCTTAAGCCAAGCATGCCTTCTAAGTACAGATCTAGTGACAGCAGCCCTGCAAGATGCTTCTAAAGCGTCAAAACCACATTGCAAAGAAAGTTTATCAACTTTTCATAGATTCATAGATTCATAGGTTAGATTCATAGGTTAATACTAAGCTAACTGCTCTTGTGAGCCATTTTAAGCCTAGCCAATTATCCCTTGTGAGATTCAAACTCTACACCTTGTGCTTGCAAGGCAAACATCTTAACCATTAGGCCACCCTCCCAACTTGTTCTGCAGAATGCATTAAATCCTGTAATTCTGTGTGTTCAATACAGTCAGGAATCAACATCATTTTCTGTTTAAGTAGCCCCATAACATGCTGCTGATACTTTAACATATGGAACTGGCAATTTAAAGCCCTGATGGCCAAAGTAGCAGAAGTGTATACCTTCTTACCCCATCTGTCTAAGGCTCTAGAATATCTTATCAGAAGGGGTAGGATTTTTGGCAGCAGTAGCCTTAATGCCTTTTAGTCCTTGGGAAATGGTCTCTGGATCCGCAGAAGGATTCTTGAAGAGGAACGTGTGAGAGTCAGGTATTCTGTAATACCCGTCAGGTTTTCTGGGAGCTGGAGGTAAAGTGTCTGGGGAAAGGCTAGATTCCAAGAAAGCATTATCTACAATGTCCAGAACAGGAGGGACAGCTAAAGGCCTGTGTTGAGGTAGGAGTAAGAATTCCCCAAGCCTCCTTTTGGAGTCAGAGTAATCCTGGCTTTCCCAGCGGAAATGCTCCCTAAGAGTGTGCAAGGTTTCACTGAAAGAAAAATCTTCTGGAGGGGAAGCAGAGGGAATGGAATCCTCTGCATCAGAATCCTCATAAGAAGATAAAGACAAATCCTGGTAATCAGAAGGAGCAGAAAAATCAGACTCCTGATCAGAAGAATCAGATAGAAACTCAGTTCTAGGTCTCTTAGAGGGAGAAGGCTGGCTTCCCCTAATCAAGGTAATGAAGTCTTCAGCCATTCTAAGCATTTGTTTTTTAGGCATATGGGCCTGCGGTTTGGGCGATGGTTTTCTAGGAGTGGTGACAGTTTTAGGCCTGGATGAAAACGATGGTGTCAGTTTAATATGAATGTCTGTAAGCCTGAATACACCCTCAGAAGCCGGTGCCTGCACAGTGGCTCCGGACCCATCCAAGGTAGAGATATCCACAGGTTCCATAGTCGAAGAAGCATCTTGCTGCATTATCAGACTCCGAATGGGCCTCAGTAGGGGCCTGCGAATCAGAAGTGGCGAGTATCAGGGGCTGTGAAAGTGCCTGAGTAATGGCGGATTGGCGACTAGCTTAACAGAAGCGTCGTCGGCAGTTTTGGACCTATGCGGTCTGTCTTTATCCTTACATTTTTTTAGAAGATCGGTAGTCGGATGGCTTGATGAAGCCATTTCGGAGTACACAAAATGAGTACGAAAATAATTAGCTGCAACAAAAGCCTGACGACGGATAATTTGGGCGTTGAATAAGGCACAAAACTGACGAGGGATGCTGTGGTCTGGGCCTAAGCAGGGGATGTAGTAAGAATGAAAATCTCTAGGAGGTATTTGCTTTCCACAGGTAAGACAATTGTTAACTTTTACTGACATCGGTTAGAGCAAGAAAAAGAATCCCCAAGGGGGTACTTGGCTTTTTTGAAGACTTCGGGTCTGAAACTCAAAAACGAAAATTTCAGGAGTTGGCCGACTGGCACTTGCGAATTGCTTCTGCTTCGGGCACCACACGGCAAGAAAGACTGATGTAATGGCGTCAGCTGCACGTTTTATACCCCTGACGACCTGACATCATAGAGGAGGTAGCATCCGGAGCAGAAATCCGAAGACTCTGGAATTCAGGCCGGCTGAGGGCTACCTGCAGGCAGGTAACCCAAATGTGATGACTGCAATAGTCCAAGAAAACAGGAATCACGAAAAGGAGAATGCAGGTTGTAATAAGTTCCACACAAAAATTTATTAAACACTCTTCACAAAAAAACGAAACAAATTCCACCATTAACGCTATTACACATTAAGCGTTTTCGTCTGTATTAGGAACAGACTTCATCAGATGACCAGTGTATTAAGCCAACTCGTACATATACAGATTTAAAACCATCTATTAACCTATCCTAATTAAAACCCATTAATCAATCAATTACTTTTCAAAAATAAATAGTTCTTTCCACTTAGAATATACAATACAAACCCACCAAGTCACATAAAAATAAGAATCAAGTTAAAATATATTCACAATAAATAATTTAGGAAGGATTTTTTTGATTAATAAATAAATAAAAGTTAAAATAAATCCCATGTCGTTAAAAAAGTAGGCTTAATGTGTAATAGCGTTAATGGTGGAATTTGTTTTGTTTTTTTGTGAAGAGTGTTTAATAAATTTTTGTGTGGAACTTATTGCAACCTGCATTCTCCTTTTCGTGATTCCTGTTTTCTTAGTTTATTGGTTTTGAGGAATCCACTTTTTTCGTTTACTTTGTTTTGGAGAGTGGCACGGAGCATGGAGAAGCAGGTAGTTCCTAGTCCGTTGGGACAGGAAGAACTAGGCCAGTCTCGTAAGTTGATTGGCCAACTCACGGAACTTATTAATTTGCTTACGCCCATCAGTCAGTCGCTTGTGGAAATGTATGGTAACTTGCATAAGAAACACTTCTCTGGAACCAAAGGGTTATCTAACATACAACTGGATATTTTGGATCGACCTGTGGAGCTTATTGGTGGTAGAGGAGACGCCGGCGTCCACAAGGAACCGCAAAACGGAACTTTTAATCCCGCCAACACACAGACTCTACTTAGAAACTCTGTACCCACGTTTGAAAGAAATAAACGTGGTAACTCGGAAATGGGACACACATCACCAGAGATTTTGGCTGAGGCTCAAGGTACTGTTCCTTTACATAAGGAGGCCAAAGAATGGCTCCGATACAAGTATAATTTTAATACTGGTAAAAATAACTGCAACTCTAAAGGAAACAACAACTCCTATCGTACTAAGACCGTCTAGCCAAACCTATGGCTAAATTTAGGACCCTAAATATAGAAAATGCTTACCTAAAAGAATGTATATCCATGGAAATTGTTCCCAGGGGGTTGCGAGTTTACAAATTTCCAAATAATGTTACTATGGGTACAGTGTTTTATAAGGAGTTGATTGAGGTTTTTAACAAATGTGGCCTAGATGTATTAAGGCTTATTCGAGAAAACGAAAGGATACAAGAAGATGTGCAAAAGGAAATTGATGCTCTAGACCAGTGTATTAAAAATGACCTCTTGTACACTGTAGAAGATGAAAAAGAAAGATATTTTAATATTAGGAAGGATATAGATAAGACTAGTGAGAACTTAATACAAAGAAAAATTAAGAAATTAGATAGGGATATAAATGAATATAGTAGTAATTGTAGTTACCCCAACCCCCCACACAAACGTTATGTACGTGATATGCAGTTGAATCAAGAAAATAAAGAGACAGAAAATTGGTATAATGATGGACCAGGGCTTATAGAAGGGGATGTTGATTATGAACAGGCATTTCCACCTTTAAGGAGGTCTGAAAGGCTTATGAACAAGCAAGGCCCTGCACCATCAAATTTTCAATGGAAGGGGAGGGGGAGATTTTAACCAATACCCACCTTACCGACAACATACAACAGGAAATAACTATTATTGGAAATAGATGTACTTTTGATAATTTTACTATTTATAAGTTTAGTAATTTAGATTTAGAAAAGGAACATTTTAGGCTTCTATCTAAGGGTTTAAAATTCATCCCTTATATTAAGGGTGACATAGCCAAAACCTTAATGGATATAAAAACTTTTTTAAGAAAAGTAAATTTAAGAATCATGCTCTCTAATGAAACAATGGATCGTAATAAAGAACTTAAACGTAAAACTACCTATAATCCACCTTTACACCCCCAATTAAGTAATTTGGAGAAAATAATGGAAAAAGAAATTAGGAAAGAAGAAGCAAATACTAGATATTATGCTAACCTGAACAAAAAGGAAAGACAGTTGTTATATGAAATGAAAAACGACCCTAATATAAGAATAATGAAACCAGATAAAGGAGGAGGTATTGTTATAATGGATAAAATTGAATATGATAGTAAAATGTATGCTATTATTATGGGATGACACAAAATACAGCTATGTTTCTAAAAATGAAATTAACATAGCATACAATAAGATAGACTTGAGTCTAAGGGACATGTTAAATGAAGGTCTTATTATTATAGTACATTTTCATTTCTTCAAGTGGACAAACCAAAGGTACCCACCATCTTTGGGATACCAAAGACACACAAAAATGAGGAAGACACCCCCCCCCCACTAAGACCAACAGTGTCAGCAGAAGGATCCAAAACCCAACCCACCCATTAGCAAAATATGTGGATTCTAAAATTAAGAAAATATGGGTGGAAAATAAGTTTATATTAAAGGATTCATGGGATCTTCTCAAAGAAATTTCTGGTGGGCTATATCATAAAGACCTTTTATTTATAACAATAGATATAGTAGATTTATTCTCCTCTATACCTTACAGTAAAGGAACAAGTTTGTTTGAAGAAATGGTATATGAAAGTAATATCTTAACACCTAATGAGAAACTAGTAAATGTTTGGCTAATGGAGATGGTATTAAAAAATATTTTTTTATACTTTAATGGAGAGTTTTTTCAACAAATTCAGGGGGTGGCAATGGGAGCAGCCTGTGCCCCTACCTACGCTAACTTGGTTTTGGCTAAATGGGAGGATGAATATGTTTTAAATTCCTCTTTTAATGTTAACTGGATTCTTTATCGTAGATTCCTGGACGATATTGTTATATTTTGGATTGGAGGGAAAGAAAAATCTGAAGAATTCTTAGTTTATTTAAACCAAACAATTGATTTTTTTAAGATTTACTTATAAAATATCAGATACAAACCTACAAAATCTTGATACAGAAATATATATAAGGTGGGGGAGAATTTAGAGACTAAAATATATAGTAAGCCCACCTACTGTAATGCTTATTTACATTTTGATAGTGCACACCCCATGCACTGCAAGAAAAATATTGTCAAGGGGCAGTTTGTGAGAGGGTGTTGCATGACTTGTTCAGATATGGAATTTACAAAAGAATGTGATTTATTGGAAAATATGTTTTTAGAAAGGGGGTACCCCATAAACATGATAAGAAACATTAGAGAGGAAGTAGAGAGAGGTAGAAATGACAGATTCCTCCCCATTGTGAAACAAAGCCAACAGATGAAGCAAGAATAGAGAATGGAAATAACAAAGAAAATTTTCAGCTGGCTCTAACCTTAGAATATAATGCCCTTAATAATAAAACAAAAACATTTTTACAAAGGAATGGGATAGATTTATCTCTATAACTGACATAGGTAAACTAGAAGAAATTCCATCTAACATTATATATAAAAACTCTCAAAGTATTAGAAACATCTTGGAAAATAAAAACCAAGGACACTTTAGTAGGAAAAATAAAGTAGGCACATATAAATGTGGCCACTGTAGACAATGTACCCATATTTTAAATATGGATAAATTTTATTTAGAAAGCAGGGACAGATGGATTTCTAGTAATAACTATTATAATTGTGAATCCACAGGGATTGTGTATTTGGCAATCTGTTCCACCTACAATTCCTTCTATATAGGGAAAACAGAAAGAAAATTAAAAAGAAGGATCTATGAACATCTTAATGATATTAGAACAAAAAAAGACTCAAATGCTTTATTTAAACACACCAAGGTATGTGGGAGAGCCAAATTCCTATTCATGGTATTAGAACAAATTCAGAATGATATCAGGGGGGACCATGGGAAGAAAAAATAGAATACAGGGAACTTTGGTGGCAAGTAACATTAGAAGCAAACAATCCCCCCGGTTTGAATGACTATCACCATTATGCCTTTATTGTAATTAAGAGCAGCTAAACTTTGAATTCACTGCTGCTAGTTAGCATTTAATTCCCCAGTAGAGGGCAGCATACCAACATTTAAACAAATTCATTAATAAATTATTATTATAGCCTACTTTTTTAACAAAATGGGATTTATTTTAACTTTTATTTATTAATCAAAAAAATCCTTCCTAAATTATTTATTGTGAATATATTTTAACTTGATTCTTATTTTTATGTGACTTGGAGGGTTTGTATTGTATATTCTAAGTGGAAAGAACTATTTATTTTTGAAAAGTAATTGATTGATTAATGGGTTTTAATTAGGATAGGTTAATAGATGGTTTTAAATCTGTATATAAACGAGTTGGCTTAATACACTGGTCATCTGATGAAGTCTGGTCCTAATACAGACAAAAACGCTTAATGTGTAATAGCGTTAATGGTGGAATTTGTTTTGTTTTTTTGTGAAGAGTGTTTAATAAATTTTTGTGTAAAACTTATTGCAACCTGCATTCTCCTTTTTGCGATTCCTGTTTTCTTGGTTTATTGGTTTTGAGGAATCCACTTTTTTCATTTACATGACTGCAATAGTGAAACACGAAGAACATCTAAGGTCGGGTGGCATGATGCCAGGGTAATCCTATGGGCTAGGCTTGTAAAGGCTCCAGGGCCATTAGCCTAGTACACATCTTTGAACCTAGTTCAACGCAGGCAGACAGATACTGGATCCCCTTAGAATGACACCATAAATTTAGCCAGTTGAAGTCAATCATTTTCTGCTTGTACTGTGGTATCATTCTGGGTGATGGCAGGATGCTACTCAGGGCTAGGGTCATACCTGCCTGAGCTGCATGATCCGAGAAGCTCCTCCATGTCTCTTTTCATGTAGTCCAGAGAGGTATGTCTCAGGTCGTTCATACCAACATGGGCAATGACTGAGTCGTATTTGTAACTGCTGTGGAGTGACCTGAGCACATGCGTTATGTGGCGGATCCTGGTGCCTGACAGGCAGCTAACTGTAACTTACTCCTTTGTTCAACCTGGTGAGTGGGACATCAGTGTGCCTTACTACTGAATCACCTATAACTAGTGTATTGGGTACACTGTGCTGCCTTAGGGGCTGTTTTTGGGTATTACACTGTTCGTGTGATCTATGTGCTGCGGGATTTGTACTGTGGTGTGGTGGTTGCTTGCATGTCTGCCTTGGAGGTCTCTGATGTTTGGGTAGATTTTTAATGAGAGCCTCCGCAAAGGTGTGTGTGTGTGTTTTGTACTTCTATGTGAGGACTGTGGTGGTGTGTGTTTTGGAGGATTGTGTGTTTCATGTGGTGTGGTGCAGGTGTTGACCTTCTCCTTTTGGTTGGCAAGTCCAGTCGTGGCATGAGAGTGCTTTGCTTCCAACTTGGATATATAGGTGTAACTCTCACAAGTCTGGGTGTTGGAAGGTAGGAGGAGTGGGCTGTCTGTGTACATGAGGCAGTTGCTACATTACCTCAGGATGCCCAGGTTCACCAGGTTACCAGGACTGAGCACAGGGAACTGACCTTTAGACTTACCTGGATAGATGTTAATTTAATAGTACTGAAGTTTAGTGCTGGTAGCAGTAAAAATGCTTCAGTAAATGCTACGAGAGGCTTTGAGCAAGTGCTAGACTGATACTCGAGTTGAGTGCAAACAGATATTAGACTGGCAAGATTTAAGGGAAAATTTGAAGATTAGACATTCTGGCACCAGAAATAGTTTACCACTAGCTTAGCGGCACTGCACAATGCACAAAAATGTGCAAACACTGTTTTTTAAGGCAGAAAGTTAAAAGGGATAGAAATGCTGCCCAAATGGCCAATAAGCTACCATTTCTGAGTCTGAAACCACTCCTTTTACGACTGATACGGTGCCCAGTGCTTACCACTCTCACAGATAGGTGGAGAGGCTTCCCTCGATCACAGAAAGGTATGGGGCATTCAGAAACTATGAAAACAGTCCTGAATACAGCAAAATCTGTAACTGGACTACACTGGTTAATAAAAAGGCAGGAAGAAAGGCAAACAAGCTAGATTTTTTTCTTTTTTACAGGTAAACGGAGAATACACTTAGCGAGGGCAAATACAGAAAAAGGACAACAGTGCACAGTTTAAAACTCACTACGATTTCTTCCTCCACAATCAGGTTTTTAATTTTATTTATGTATTTGATTTTTGTTTAACAGGAAAGTCCATCTGGGTCATTCAAGTCTTCTTTTCATTGGAGGCCTGGGGAGAAAAGCTACATTTACAAAAGGAAATATTTGCATTAAAACATACTAAAAATTAATTAGCATAAAAAACTAATTCAATAAAAATATTAGTAGCAACAAAGAACTTGATTTTGCACACAGTACAAGAAACAAAAATATTTATATTAATATACTAAACATTTTCAGGAATAATAAACATCTGAATACTGATAAATGTATAGTGGACTTCAGGACAGAGATGGAATAAAAATATATTTTTTCTTTCCTCCACCACAATCTATGTAAAAGATGATACAGTACAAGTGTAGAGGCCTGAAGAAGATCAGGATGGAGATTGGGATTATCAGTAATGGTAGAAAAGTGCATGACGAATTGAAAGACGTTACTGAAGGGTATAGTAACTTAGTATTTAAGTGAGTAAAGATGCTATAATGTAGGTTAGTAACTCAGAGTACATTATGATATAGGACAGACTTAGCGAGAGGAGTAGTAAGTGACTGTTATGTGGTAATTGACTGGTTACAGTAATACTTGAAAGTATTTCTGACCTAGAATGTACTGGAAAAGTTTAGGTGAGGTATTTGGCTATCGTGGTTGGGATGGAAACAGGAGGGGGTTTCAGCTAGGATTTTCATGTTTTCTGTCACTAAGCATTCAAGACCTTCACTACTCTGACGAACAACCTTACCTAATCACAGAAAGCTAGTTCAAATAACGACAGAATATAAAGGACCAAAGAAGGCAACCAACACCTAGGCAAGCACCACAAGACATCTTTGTGCCCCATCACAAGAAAGCCTGGTTCTCTTAACTCATCAACTCCGATTACCATCACATGGCACCTCTGTGCTTAAACCCAAGCACTCTCTGAGGCTCTATGAATTTTATGCTGTTACACCAGAGTGCCTGCCACAAGTGCAAATAACTTTATGCTCATATTTTAGCTCCACTGTTAAAAAAAAAATAAGTTGAAAAAGTATCTGAACTTTGTCAGTTACCCTTTTCATCTCATTTTTCAGCATGGAGTTGCCAGATGGTTGTATTTTAATTTTTTGATAAAATCAGCTTGCCACACATCTTGTACCTTCTTGCGATTACAGCTAGCCAATTCTGTATCTAGGACTGCATCTAACTACTGCGTGTGTGTGTATGTATCACAAGCTCTGGCTGTGTGTTAAAATCATATTTTTTTAATGTTAAAAAGACAAATGCAGCACTAATTGCAGCATCACTGCTGTAACAAAGATCGTATCTTTCATAACTTATCAATATCGACACTGTATGTAATTCACTGCATGGATCATGCCTCGTAACTGGCAACTTCTTTGTTCAAGAATCAGGAAGAGAGTGATCGTAAAAAAAAAAAGTCCAAAACCAGTTCAAGTTATTTAAATATTTTTCTAATTTTCTTTATAAGTTTGTACATTAAGAGGCTTTACATCATCTTGCATTGTCTGAACAAGTACAAAATTGTTATGTATGACATTATTGAATGACTAATCCTTACTGATTTAGAAAAAAAAAAAACAATTTTGCTAAGGACACAAATAAAATGCAAGTCAAAAGCAAGGATATACTGCAAAACCGGGGACAGCTGAGAGGTGTCAGCATTCCTGACATTTCAAGAAAAACACCTGTGTAGTGAACAAATAAATCTCTCAAGGCGAACCTTGGGAAATTGTTGCAAACACCCCAGCTGTCTTGGGGGTCAGATTCCAAGTGTGATATAGAAAATATTAGTCAAGCTTGTTTCAGAAAATTGCATTCCACTTACATTTGATACATTTCTGCTAGACTGCTTGCAAGAAATGTTCCCAATTACTGCTAGCATATTTTGTAGTCATATCTGAAAGAAGTAGGCTGAACAGTATTACAAAGCCCCATGTCTACATGCCACTTTGTCTTTTCTCCACAAAAAACGGAAACTCCTAGTCAGAAAGGTTCACCTAAACTGTCATGAAATGTGCAAGTAAGATGCAAGTGGAGCTTGTCAAATGATAACTTGTTTCAGATATCAGCTGCAGAGTTCTCAATCACTTGTCTCCAAACGTGCATTTTTAGAAGTAAAAGAAGTCAATCACTTATAATAATTTAAGTACATTTCACCATATTTTGTCTTTTTATTTTCTTGTAGGATTACTTACTGCCATACATTGCAATAGTACAGCTCTTTGGTACCGGCTTCATAAATGAATGCCGATCCTGCATTTGCAGTTACTGCTGAAGCGCTAACGTGCCTATTGATTTTACTGTAGCAAACTGCTTTTTAGGTTAGTAACAAGCAGCTTTCTACAGTTTTTGACAAGGCATCTATTTATTTATTTAGATCTTTAGTTGGATAGTCAAAAATCTGTTTTTCTTTATAGGGCGCCTAGCTACATGTAGATAATGTCCCAATATCAAGAACACGTTTTAAATATTAATCTAATTCACTTAAAAAAATGTTAATGGAGCACCAAGTTTTGCATTAAGCATGCATGTTCTGAATCTGAACAGTAATGTGTGCCACTGCTGACCTACTTAAATCTTCACTAATGAATATCACAGATTTTACAAAAGAAGGGGGGCAATACAACATCGATACTGTAATGTTCTGTACCACTTGCTTCCCTAAAGGCTCTGAAGAATCAGGGAGAAATCTGCTGATGGAAAGACACAAAATCAGAAACAGGTTTTAAATATTACTCTAATTCTACATGAAAGTTGAACAGTAGGCTTTCCATTAGTGTGCCTGTTCTGAACAAGAAGAAAGAAACTTAAATGTATGGCATTGTTGACCGACTGTAATCATTAGGGATACAGTAAATCAGACATTTTGCATGATGCAAAATCAGACAGAAACATTTTCAAAGTGCTCAAAGTAATACACTTAGCTTTCCTACATGTTGCAAACATACTGTAATTCTGATAACTCCAAAATTCAAGTTTTTGCCTGAACTTTTGCAAGTAAAGCAAAGATTTCAGGTAAAAAGTGATGCAGCATAGCAATATACTGTGTAGATAACTATTTGGTGATTTATATATTTTACATAAACTTGCATCACTGAACACAAATCTACATTTGGCATCTTTAACCAAGCTTGATGAGCAGGGAAACATTAAAACAAATCAATTTCAAACTGTGGCTGCACAGACTGGATACAATTTTAACAGTTGGTTTCACTAACAAAATGCAACACGTGTTAGCCATTGCTTAGCACTTAAATGAAATAAACTGCATCAGACAACAGTAAACCAACTGTAACAAGTTATATTCACAATTCCACCTCTCAAGACATTTCCAACCTACATTGTAATGAACAATTTTAGCACAAGAGCCAAGATACAAAACTAATGTCCTTCGGCTTTTCCCAGTTAGGGGTCACCACAGCGGAACTCCGGTCCGCTAATGATTGGGAGTGGAATTTTACAGTGCCGGGGTGCACCCAAACTTCAAGGAAGAACAGAGCCAAGATACGGAGAGCAAATAATTTGAGAGGGAAAGGTAAATTAATTGGAAGAGGCAACAAATTCATTTGGACTGCAAGCTAGAGATTGTCTTCCCTTTCTTGATATCAGAGTATAGGCAAGGAGAAAGAAAGTACAGTACAGTACCATAAATGTAGATGTTCGATTGTATTCACTGTTGCAGTCATTACATTTGGGTTATCTGCTTGCAGATAGCCCTCAGTCGGCCTGATTAACAAAGTCTTGGGTCCTGCGTCGGTTGCTGTCTCTTTTTCCATGACATCAGGGGTATAAAACATGCAGCCAATGCCATTACATCAGTTTTTCTTGCACGAGATGCCAGGTGCCCCCCTAATGGGAAGCAATTAAATATAAAAGTACAAAGATATGCCTCCAACTAAAAAGCAAATACACCAAAAAGGCTTTTAAGCATAGTAAAAGAAAGTAGAGGTATAGCCAAATTAAGTTAGGGGGCTGGAGGGAGGGTAACCAGGACTGTAACAGTGAATACACTAGAACATCTACATTTATGGTAAGTATACACAACTGTGCTATGTTCTTCGTGTTTCACTATTGCAGTCATTACATTTGGGTAGATTCCCAAAGCTATGGCTGGGAGGAGGAATTTAGATAGCATTAGAGCCAGCTATAAGGCCCTGCAAGACTGCAATGGCAAAACCAGCTCTGGATTTAGAGAAAATTGGCAAATGATAATGCTTGGTGAAAGTATGTACAGAACTCCAGGTAGCAGCTTCTAGGATGTCCCTGGTAGGGACGACTCTGAGAAAGGCTGTGGAGGTAGATGCAGCCCTGGTGGAGTGAGGTCTGATCCCTTGGGGGATAGGGTTTCCATGGTGCTTATAGCAGAAATGAATGCAATGGCTTATCCATTTAGAAATGGTTTACTTTGAAATAGCATTCCCCTCTGCCCCTGCAGCAAATGCCACCAGCAGTTGTTCAGATTTCCTTCGAGGTTTAGTCCTGTCCAAGTAGAATCTAAGTTGTCTGTGCACATCTAATGAATGCAGTATCTGTTCCCCTTTATTCTGTGGATTAGGAAAGAAGGTTGTCAAATTAATGGACTGATTAAGAGCCACACTGGATACCACCTTGGGCATAAAGGATGGATTGGTTCTGAGGGACACCCTGTCTGCATGAAAGATAATGAAAGGCTCCACTGCCATAAGGGCCTGTAATTCAGTTACCTTGTTGGCTAGGCTTAACGTAGGCCCTTGGGCCGATAGCCTAGTACCTACCTATGAACCTAAGATACCCTTCTACCTGAAATGATTGCTAAAAGGAAAGCTGTTTTCCAAGAAAGAAATTTTAAGTCTGCAGTAGCAGCTGGCTCGAAAGGAGATAGAGTGAGTTTCTCCAAGACAAAGTTAAGGTCCCAGGCTGGGGTTGGAGCTCTCCTGGGTGGTCTCAAATTTTTGGCCCCTCTGAGGAACTACTTGAGCAGTGGATGAGAAAAGAGGGGAGGTTCTGTGTTATAATATGCTGAAATGGCTGAGGCGTGGATTTTAATGGAGGAAAAAGACAGGCCCTTGTGAAGCATCTCCGTTAAGTATTGTAAAATCAGAGGTAAACTGGGTGCTGCTGTGCTCATCCCGAGACTGGTTCCAGGCACAGAATCTTCTCCATTTTTCAGCATAACATTTTCTAGTACTAGGCCTCCTTCTCTCTAAAATGATATCCATCACAGGTTTGCTGAGGGATGGTAAAGGAGAGATTAAGTAATTAGCCAGGCTGCAAGGTTCAGTGTTAGAAGCTGAGGGTGCAGAATCTGGTTCTCCTGCTGAGACAGCAGGGAAGGAGTCTGAGGCAGGTGCCATGGAGATAACCGTGACACTGCGCAGGAGGGGGTACCACTGTTCGTGTGGCCAGTCTGGAGCAATCAAAATCATTCTTGGTTTGTCCTGTTTAATTTTTAGTAGTACTTTGGAGAACAGAGGCGGGGGGGGGGGGCATAGACTGATCGTTTTTTTCCAGCTGAAGGACAGAGCATTCACTTTCCAGGCTTGTTTGCGGGGAGTCCTTGTGCAAACTTTGTCCAATTGGTAGTTCTGGGGTGAGGCAAACAGGTCTATATCTGGGCTCCCCCATTTGCTTGTCAACATGTTGAAAATCCTTGGTTCCAGTTTCCACTCTTGTGGGTCCATCAAGTTTCTGCTAAGTCCATCTGCCAGTGTATTTAATTTTCCTGACAGGAATTGAGCTTGTAGGTGCACTTGGTAGCTCAAGGCTGTGTTCCACAATGCCATGGCTAGTCTGCAGAGGGGGTAAGAATGTGTACCCCCCTGCTTGTTTATGTACTACAGAACAGTGGTGTTGTCCATCTTTACCATTAGTTGTCCTGGAAGAGTGTGGTTCTTGAAGGCTGTCAGAGCCTTCTGTACAGCTAACATTTCTTTTTGATTGATATGCAGATGCATTTGACTTGGGTTCCATTTGCCCTGAATGCACTTCCCTGCCAGGTGAGCCCCCCCATGCATAGTCTGATGCGTCTGTTGTTAGGGTTTGGGTGGCAGAGGGTGGTGTGAAAGGTAATCCCTTGTTTTGGTGGCAGGCCTCTGCCCACCAAAGGAACTCTAGGCACAGGCAAGGTATGATAGGAATCATTATTTCTAGGTCTTGAGAATGATGACACCATAGGCTTTTTAGATACCACTGCAGTTTCCTCACATGCAGTCTTGCATATGGAATTAGAAGAATGCAGGAGGCCATGAACCCCAAGGCTTGCAGTATTTGTCTTGCAGATAGCAGGGTATTTGTGGCCACTTGTTTGAAGTAGGTTGTCAAATGAATTTGTTTCTCTGGCGTGAAGTAAGCCATCTGGGAAGTTGTATTCAAGCTTGCTCCCAGGAATATAATTTGTTGACAGGGTACCAGGTGTGATTTATTTTTGTTTACGGTGTACCCCAGACAAGTCAGAACCCTTTTTACAAATGCCAGATGATTCAAAAGTATGCCCTGGCTTTCTGCCTGAATTAGACAATCATACAGGTATGGGTATATTTGAATAATTGCCTGCAAAATGCAATAACTGGAGCTAGGCACTTTGTGAATACTCTAGGCGCAGTAGATAAGCCAAAGGGCAGTGCAGAGAACTGATAATGCGTGTAGCCTGCTTTGAAGCGAAAGTATCTTCTGCAAGATTCCCTGATTGGGATGTGCAGGTAATGCTTCTTTTGAATCTAGTGTTGCCAACCAGGCATCTTTGCCTAGCATAGGAAGTAATTGGTGAAGAGTCAGCATCTTGAATTTTGGAATCTCCAAAAAGGTGTTTAGAGTAGACAGGTCCAGGATAGGATGCCTTGAATGGTCTTTTCTGGGTACCAGGAAAAGTATCTAGTAGAAACCTTGTCCCTTTTCCTCTTCTGGTACCATCTGAATAGTCCCCATCCTTAAGAGAGAAAGTACTAGTTTTTGGGCCTCTGCCCACTGATTTGGGGGTAGGTCCGGCCACCCACTTGGTGTTGGCAACGTGTGGAAGTGAAATCTGCATCTCTGGGACACTATATTTAAAACCCATTTGTCCTGGGCAATGAGTTCCCAATTTTTTGCATGAAGAGCAATCTTTCCCCCCAAAGGGGCAGTCAGTTAATAAGTGCTTGGAAATTTTAAAAGGAAGTCATTGAGACAGTTTATCATGGGGGGGGGGGGGTCTTATTATTCCCAGATTTGGAAATGGAGGCCCCCCACTGCTTAGTTCTGAGTGTCCCCTGGGACTAAAACCTGGGTTTTTTGCTGTGTCTGGGTATGGCTTGAGAAGACCTGGAAGGGGCTGGAAAGGACCAATTCTTAGAGGGCCAGTGCCTACTAAATCTAGGAGGCTGAACTTGTAAAAAATATTTAACAGTTTGCATCGTTTTAGCTTTATCTTCCATCTTTTTAAGAACTTCCTCAGCCTTGTTGCCAAACAGGCGGTCCTGATTTAAAAGGAGCATCCAACAATTTAGCTTTAACATGATCAGGCAAAGACTGCTCCTTAAGCCAAGCATACCTTCTGAGCACAGACCCAGTAACAGCCACCCTTGCAAGAGGCCTCTAATGAATCAAAACCACATTGCAAAGTATGTTTTCCAACTTGTTCAGCAGAATGCATTAAATCCTGTAATTCTTTATTTTCCACACACTCAGGAATCAACTTCATTTTCTGTTTAAGCAGTCCAATAATATGTTGCTGATACTTTAACATATGAAACTGGCAGTTTAAAGCCCTAATGGCTAAGGGTGCAGAAGTGTAAACCTTCTTACCCCATCTATCCAGCGCCATGGAATCTCTATCAGAAGGGGTAGGATTTTTAACAGTAGAAGCCTTAATGCCCTTGGGCCTCTGTGAAATGGTCTCTGGATTTGCAACAGGATTTTTGAAAAGGAACTTGTGGGACTCGGGGACCCTGTAGTATCTGCCAGGTTTTCTGGGAGCAGGAGGAAGGAAATCAGGGACCAAACTAGATTACGAAAAAGCATCATCAACAATGTCTAGTACAGGAGGAATAACTAAAGCCCTATGCTGAGGTAGGAGAAGGAAATCCCTAAAGCCTCTTTTTTGAATCAGAAAAATCCTGGCTTTCCCAGTGGAAATGCTCCCTTAGAGTATGTAAGGTTACCCCAAATGAAAAATCCTCAGGAGGGGAAGCAGAGGGAATGGAGTCCTCTGCATCAGAATCTTCATAAGCAGATAAGGGCAAATCCAGATCATCAGAAGAATCAGAAAAAACAGAATCCTGATCAGAAGATTTATAATCAACTTCAGTCCTAGGGCTCTTAGAAGGGGGGGGGGGGTTGGCTACCCCTGATTACAGTTATTAGATCTTCAGCCATTCTTATCATTTGTTTTTTAGGCACAGAGGCCTGAGCATGTGGCCTGGGCGTCGTTTTTTTAGGCATGGATCGAGATTTAGGCCCAAGTAAAGGAGGCGTTGGTTTAATATACAAGTCCGTAGGCTTGAATACACCCTCAGAAACCGGTGTCTGCGGGTTCCATAGTTGAAGTATCTCGTGGCAAACTGGACTCCGAATGGGTCTCAGCAGAGGCCTGTGAATCAGAATTAGTGGGTTTCAGGGGCTGCAAAAGCGCCTCACTGAGTACTGGCGACTGGCTTAGGAGAAGTGTCGTCGGCAGTTTTGGACTTCAGCGGCCTGTCTCTGTCTTTACCTTTGCGTTTTTTCGGAATCCCGGTAGTCGGATAGCTAACCGACAACATTTCTGGATATTTAAGCAGAGAACAGAAATATTTAGAGGCGAAAATATATCGACGACGGATAGTGTGCGGATTAAATAAAGCACAAAACTGACAGCAAGGTACATCGTGGTCAGGACCTAGGCAAGGAATACAGTATGAGTGAAAATCTTTATGAGGTATTTGCTTTCCTCAAGTAATGCAATTATTAACTTTTACTGACATCGGTAAGAAGCAATAAAAAGTTTCCCCAACGGGGTACTTCGCTTAAGTTGAAAACGAAAATTTCAGGAGTCAGCCGACTGGCACTTGCTAACTGCTTCTGCTTCGGGCACTGCACGGCAAAAAAGACTGATGTAATGGCATCGGCTGCATGTTTTATGCCCCTGACGACCTGATGTCATGGAAGAAGGGACAGCAACCAACGCAGGACCCAAGACTTTACCGACTAAGGGCTACCTGCAAGCAGATAACCCAAATGTAATGACTGCAACAGTGGAACACGAAGAAAGTACAGTTTTGTACCTACCATAAATGTAGATGTCCGATAGGTATGCATCTGCAGTCCTAACATATGGGTTGTCCTGCCTCAGGCAGCCCTTCGGTCGGCCGGATTCCAAAGTCTGGGTCTGGCCTCGGCTGATGTTGCACTTCATCCGACGTCATAGCTGCTGTTTATTGGGTATAAAGGCACCAGCCGACGCCATTTTCCTCAGTGTTTCTTGCCCCAGATGCCCTTTAGGAAGGCTAAATTTGGATAAATGCAAATAATTCCAAACAGAAGAGAGCAAACAACATAAAAAAATATATATATATGTACATATATACAAACAAATACACCATAATAGATTCCCCCAGCTAGCTAAAAGAGGGGTAAATACCCTAGGAATACCACAGAGGGGAAGGAGGGTGGGTAATCCTGACTGCAGATGCATACCTATCGGACATCTACATTTATGGTAGGTACAAAACTGTTCTATGTCCTTCAAGGATGCATCTGCAGTCCTAACATATGGGTAGAATACCATAGCCAAACTGGGGGAGGAGGCACTAAGATAAAGATGGTGTAGTTAAGATCCCTTGCAAAACAGCAGTTGCAAAACCTGCTCGGGATCTAGAGTATAAGGGAAGATTATAATGCTTGGCAAATGTATGTACGGAGCTCCAAGTAGCAGCTTCTAAAATGTCTTTGGTAGCCACTCCTCGTAGGAAAGCTGTAGTGGTGGCTGTAGCTCTTGTGGAATGAGGTCTGATATTATCAGGAGTTGTCTTTCCATGAAAAGAGTAGCAAAATCGAATGCAATTTCCTATCCATTTTGAGATTGTCTGTTTTGAAATTGCTTTTCCTTGCATTCCAGTTGCATATGCTACCAGAAGCTGGTCAGTTTTTCTGCTGGTCTTAGTTCTGTCCAGATAGTAGTGTAATTGTCTGTGCACATCCAAGGTATGTAGCAGTCTTTCCCCCCTGTTCTGTGGGTTGGGGAAGAATGTAGGTAAATGAATCGCTTGGTTCAATGATACTCTGGAGACCACTTTTGGCATAAAGGTAGGGTTAGTTCTCAGAGAGACTCTGTCCTGATGGAAGATAAGGAAGGGTTGTACTGCCATTAATGCCTGTAACTCAGATACCCTTCTTGCTGAAGTAATTGCTAGCAGGAAAGCAGTTTTCCAAGACAAGAATTGTAATTCTGCTGTTACTACTGGTTCAAAAGGGGGAAGTGTTAACTTTTCCAGCACAAAGTTGAGATCCCATGTAGGTAAAGGTGGTTTCCTTGGAGGTTTTACATTTTTGATTCCTCTCAAGAACTGCCTGAGTAGAAGATGAGAGAAGACAGGAGGATCCATGTTGTATTCTGCTGAAATTGCTGATGCATGAATCTTAATGGAAGAGTAAGACAGGCCTTTGTGGAACAGCTCTGCTAAATATTCCAGGATGTGTGCTATGTTTGCCAATGAGACATTTTCTCCCTTTGCTGCACTCCAAATGAGGTATCTTTTCCACTTGGCTGAATAAATCTTCCTTGTGGAGGGTCTGCATGCCTCCAGGATAATGTCCTTAACCCTCTGAGATAAACCTGGGTTATTTTGTTTTATGCAATATTCCAAGCAGCTAGCTGCAGTGTTTTCAAGTTTGGATGTAGGATCTTGTAGTTGTCCTCCATAGAGGTAGAGGCCATGCGTGTGTCTGAGACATGCTTCTCAGTAGCGGGTACCAATGTTGCCTCGGCCAGTCTGGAGCTATCACAATTACCCTTGGCTGAGCCTCCCTGATCTTCAGTAGAACATTGTACATCAAGGGAAGAGGTGGAAATGCATATGCTGTCAGGTTTTTCCAGCTGAAGGAAAGGGAGTCCACCCTCCAAGCAAGTGGGTGGTATGCTCTTGTGCAGAATTTCTTCAATTGGTGATTGTGTGGAGAGGCAAACAGGTCTGTCTGTGGTAGTCCCCATTTCTTTGTTATGGCTTTGAAGATATCTGAATGCAGCATCCATTCGTGAGCATCCGTGGTAGTTCTGCTTAAGGTGTCTGCTAGACAATTTTCTTTTCCTGGTACAAATCTGGCCTGAAGTTGAATGTTGAGATTCAGGGCCACATTCCACAGGTCCATTGCCATCCGGCATAGAGGATATGAATGTGTACCTCCCTGTTTGTTGATGTACCACATGACTGTGGTATTGTCCGTCCTTATCAGCAGATGACCCTGTTGAAGGAGTGGTCTGAATGCCTGGATCGCATGTTTCACTGCCAGCATCTCCTTTAGATTTATGTGTAGATTCAGCTGGTCTTGGGTCCATAGGCCTTGTACACACTTGTCCACCATGTGTGCCCCCCATCCTAGGTCTGAGGCGTCCGTGGTGATGGTCTGGCTCGGATGAGGTTTGTGGAAAGGCAAGCCTCTGTTCAACTGACAGGCCTGAGCCCACCACAGGAATTCTTGCTTCAGGCATGGAATTATTGGAATCTGGGCTTCTAGACTGTGCTTGTGTTGAGACCATACATTCCTTAGGTACCATTGTAGCTTTCTCATATGCAGCATGGCATGCGGAACCAATATTATGCAGGATGCCATGTAGCCCAGGGCTTGCAGGACTTTCCTTGCAGTAAGCTGAGTTTGTGTTGTTAATGTCATGAAGTAGACTGGTAGCTGCTTTTGTTTTTCTTCTGTGAGAAAAGCCATCTGAGTTGTTGTATCTAGTTCTGCACCCAAGAATGTTATCCTTTGGGATGGTACTAGTGTTGACTTTTGCATGTTGACTGTGTATCCCAAGGCTTGCAACAGTTGTATGACAGTTTCCAAATCTTTTGTTAATTTTGCCTTGTTGTCCGCTTGTATTAGGCAGTCGTCCAGGTATGGGTAAATTTGAATTCCCTGAAGTCTGCAATGAGCAATTACTGATGCCAGGCATTTCGTGAATACTCTGGGCGCAGTAGATAAGCCAAAAGGCAATGCTGAGAATTGATAATGCTCTGATCCTGCAAGAAATCTGAGGTGTCTTCTGCAATCTGGTCGTATAGGGACGTGCAGGTATGCCTCCTTGAGATCTAGAGTCACCAGCCAAGACTCCTTGCCCAGCATGGGAAGAAGCTGCTGGAGGGTCAGCATTTTGAATTTTGGAACAATGAGGTATGTGTTCAGTGCGGACAAGTCTAGAATAGGTCTCCATTGATTTTCTTTTCTTGGTACAAGGAAAAGCCTGGAGTAAAATCCTTGGCCTTGTTCCATAGGTGGTACCTCTTCTATAGCTCTCATCCTTAGTAAGTTGTTGATTTGTCTTACAGCGTCTGTTTTTTGGCTTGGTGGTAGGTTTGGCATTCCTCTCTTTTTTGGTAGAGTGTGGAAGTGAAACCTGTAGCCCTTGTTTATTGTTTGTAAAGTCCATTTGTCTCCTGTAATGTAATGCCAGTTGTCGGAGAATAAGGCTAGTTTTCCGCCCAAGGGTGCTTCCAGTTGTTCCCTGGTAGGCGGAACTAGAGCCAAGTCATTGTGTCTGCCCTGTGGAAGTGGTTGTAGTTGATTCTGTGGCAGTACCTCTCTGGTTTGTAGGTTGCCACTGACGTCCCCTGTAGGCACCCCTAGATTGACCTCTGCCTCTTGGGCGTCTATTTCTGCCTCTCTGCGCTCTGGAGTTGTCTGGAAAGGACCAATTCTTCAAAGGCCAATTTCTGCTAAACCTCGGAGGTTGGACCTGTAAAAAATCCTTGACTGTTTGGACAGATTTTGCTTTTTCTTCCACCTTCTTTAGAACCTCCTGTGCAGGGGAGCCAAACAAACTTTGTTTCTCCATGGGAGCATCTAGGAGTTTTGACTTAACATGGTCTGGTAAGGATTGTTCTTTTAACCAGGCATGCCTTCGAATCACTGCTCCAGTCATAGCTGATCTAAAGGAAGCCCCCAGTGCATCATAGCCACATTTTAAGAAATGGTTACTGACCTGCTGAGAGTTATGTACCAAATCCTGAAGGGACTTGCGGTCTAAAGGTTCAGGAGAAGACAGTTTTTTATTTAGCTGGTCTAACAAAAATTCCTGGTACTGAATCATGTGAAATTGACAGTTCAAGGCCCTGGCAAAGAGTAGCAGAAGTATAAACCTTTATACCCCATCTCTCTAATGCTCTAGATTCCCTTTCAGAGGGAAGAGGGTTTTTGGCAGAGGCAGCTGCCACACCTTTAGGGCCCTGTGAAATGGTTTCAGGGTCTGCAACAGGAGCCTTATACAAATGGTAGTGTGTGTCCGGGACCCTGTAATATCTGTCTGGCTTGGCAGGGGCTGGAGGAAGAGAATCAGGAGCAGTACAGGCATCATTATATGCATCATCAACAACTGTTAGTACTGGCGGAATGGCTAAAGGCCTATGCTGTGGTAAGTGTAAAAAGGTCCTTAGCCTTTTCCTTGAATCTGAAAAATCCTGGCCCTGCCATTGGAAGTGTTCCCTCATAGCATCCAAGGTTTCCCCAAAGGAAAATTCTTCAGGAGGAGAAGCAGAAGGAATGGAGTCTTCTGCATCAGAATCCTCATAAGGAGAATATGGGCCTTCGTGAGGGTCTGAAATGTCTGAGTCATCCGAGGAATAATCTGTAGAGACAGGTTCGGGGTTCAGTCCTAGGCCTCTTGTCTGGAGGGGGGCTGAGAGGCCCTGTCTGGGTGAGGTTGGGATCCTCTGATCAAAGAAATGAGATCCTCAGCCAGGCTGAGTATTTGGGAACTAGAGGTAGGCCTATGTGAAGGAGTTTTGGCAGGCAAGGCCTTAGAAGATTTAGCTGCTTTAGCCCTGGCAAAAGCCTCGATAGACATGGAAGCAGGGGGTCTAGCAGCCCCATGCAGGGTAGATATGTCTAAAGGAATAGTGTCTGACAAATCCTGGGAGCCTGCTTCTGTAGCAGTAAATTCAGTAGCAGATTCAGCCATGCTCTGTGAGGCCTCGGCTATTGGAGGCATGCTTTCGGCCGAAGGAAGAACCGGGGCTCGGTTTCAGCGAAACCGAGACATTCATGTTGGCCTAACCGTGGTTTCAGCGAAACCGCGGCCGAATGTCGGTCCTTTTCCTGCGCTTTTAGCTAATTGAGTAGTCGGAGTCTCCGACGGCATTTTGTATGCAAAAGCGGGACCAAAAAACTCCTCTGCAAACTCCGACCGACGTCTAAGTGTCCGTCGGTTGAAGGAAGCACAGGCTAGACAAGCTGATACGTCGTGGTCTGGGCCTAAGCAAGGAAGGCATTAAGAGTGGAAATCCTTATGAGGTATTTGTTTCCCACAAGTTAAACAATTATTTACTTTGCAAGAAAGAGTCCCCAATGGGGTACTTAGCTTTTTAGAAGTCTTCGGTAGTAGAAATCTCTGGATCTGACCGACCGGCACTTGCGAACAGCTTCTGCTTCGGGCACCGCGTGGCAAGAAAGACTGAGGAAAATGGCGTCGGCTGATGCCTTTATACCCAATAAACAGCAGCTATGACGTCGGGTGAAGTGCGACATCAGCCGAGGCCAGACCCAGACTTTGGAATCCGGCCGACCGAAGGGCTGCCTGAGGCAGGACAACCCATATGTTAGGACTGCAGATGCATCCTTGAAGGACATCATATAAAGGAATCCCAAGCGAAAAAAAGCACCAATAGTTTTTATTAGAATCCAATAGTTTTTAGTGGAATCTAGAACAGAAGCTGTTGTTGAAAAGGGATAATCAGTAGGGCATATAAAATGCTGCATAATAACTATAGGAATCAATCAGAAGAGGTTATAAAGGATTGTGAAAAGAGATTGGATAAGCAATTCATACATTACTTTTGCAATCATTCTTGCATGGATCAACCAGATAATTTAAATATTTCTGACTGTTACTTGTGTGTTTAATTCTAATAAGGGGATGGGTCACAGAGATAAATGTTTTTGCTTGTATATTAACTGTGGAATGGATCAACCATATATTTTGGACAATATTTCTGGCTTTGTCAATCATGTGTAGAATTTAGGCGAGAGGAAGTGCTCATAATTAAGTGTTATCCTAATTTTACTGATTTAAACAAGTGACCACAGCCCCACTTTTATCCTCAGGCACAAACTTAAAATAATTAACTCTCCCTTCTATAAACCCACTCTAACAAAAATTTTCCTAGAGACCACTTCATAAGAGTCTTGCAACATTGCAACTGGTCTCCCATCAAAACCCTTTCATTAGACAAAGCAGTTGATTACTTCAACTCCACATTCCTAAATATGCTCAACCAACTAGCCCCTTAAAAACTATCAGTATACGTAGCAGCCCCACCCCTTGGCTCTAGAAAGCCACAAAATCCCTACTTAGAGCCAGGGATAGCACCTGGAAAACCTGGAGCCACACCAGATCACTCGCAGGTAGGCAAACCTTTCACGAGCTCTGGAACAAAGCAAAAAAGCAAGTTAAGCTCGATGAACGAAATTACTACACAACTCAACAAAAAGTACAGTTTTGTACCTACCATAAATGTAGATGTCCGATAGGAATGCATCTGCAGTCCTTACAAATGGGTTGTCCTGTCGTCAGGCAGCCCTTTGGTCGGCCGGATTCCAAAGTCTGGGTCTGGCCTCGGCTGGTGTCGCACTTCACCCGACGTCATAGCTGCAGTTATTCGGGTATAAAGGCATCAGCCAACGCCATTTTCCTCAGTCTTTCTTGCCCCAGATGCCAGGTGCCCTCTTGGAAGGCTAAATTTGGATAAATGCCAATGTTTCCAAATGATAGAGAGCAAACACAAAAAATAAGCATGTATGTACATATATACAAACAAATACACCATAATAGATCCCCCCCAGCTAGCTATAAGATGGGCAAATACCCTAGGAGTACCACAGAGGGGAAGGCGGGTGGGTAATCCTGACTGCAGATGCATTCCTATCGGACATCTACATTTATGGTAGGTACAAAACTGTACTATGTCCTTCAAGGATGCATCTGCAGTCCTTACAAATGGGTAGAATACCATAGCCAAACTAGGGGAGGAGGTAAAAGGAAAGATTATGGTGTAGTTAGGATCCCTTGCAAAACAGCAGAGGCAAACCCTGCTCGGGATCTAGAGTATAAGGGTAAATTATAATGCTTGGCAAATGTATGCATGGAGGTCCAAGTAGCAGCCTCTATAATGTCCTTGGTAGCCACTCCTCGTAAGAAAGCTGTGGTAGTGGCTGTAGCCCTTGTAGAGTGAGGCCTGATGTTCTCTGGAGTTTTCTTTCCATGGTAAGAGTAACAAAATCTAATGCAATTTCCTATCCACTTGGAGATTGTCTGTTTTGAAATTGCTTTTCCTTCCCTTCCTGTTGCATATGCCACCAGTAGCTGGTCAGTTTTTCTATTGCCCTTTGTCCTGTCCAGGTAGTAGCGTAACTGTCTATGTACATCCAAGGTATGCAACAGTCTTTCTCCCCTGTTCTGTGGGTTGGGGAAGAATGTAGGTAGGTGGATAGCCTGATTTAAAGATACTCTGGATACCACCTTAGGCATAAATGTAGGATTTGTTCTCATGGACACTATCTTGATGGAAGATCAGGAAGGGTTGCACTGCCATTAATGCCTGTAGTTCAGAAACCCTTCTTGCTGAAGTGATTGCCAGCAGGAAAGCAGTCTTTCATGATAAGTATTGTAACTCTGCTGTTGCTGCTGGTTCGAAAGGAGGAAGTGTCAATTTTTCTAGCACAAAGTTCAAGTCCCATGCTGGTAATGGTGGCTTCCTTGGAGGTTTTACATTTTTAATTCCCCTCAGAAACTGCCTGAGCAGAGGGTGTGAGAAGACAGGAGGATCCAAGCTGTATTCTGCTGAAATAGCTGATGCATGTATCTTGATGGAAGAGTAGGACAGGCCTGAGTGGAAAAGCTCAGCCAAATATTCCAGGATGTTGGCTATGTTTACCAGTGAGACATCTTCCCCCTTTGCAGTACTCCAAATGAGATATCTTTTCCATTTTGCTGCATAATTTTTTCTTGTTGAGGGTCTGCGAGCCTCAAGGATGATGTCTTTAACCCTTTGTGATAAATTTGGGTTAATTGATCTTATGCAATGTTCCAGGCAGTCAGCTGCAGAGTTTTCAGGTTTGGATGCAGGATGTTGTAGTTGTTCTGTGTTAACAGTAATGGAACCAGGGGTAGTGTCCATATTTGTTCAGAGACATGCTCCTTAGTAATGGGTACCAGTGTTGCCTTGGCCAGTCTGGAGCTATCAGAATGATCCGTGGACGGTCCTCTTTGATCTTCAATAGCACCTTGTGCATCAAAGGAAGTGGTGGGAATGCATATGCTGTCAGGTTTTTCCAACTGAAAGATAGGGAGTCCACCTTCCAAGCAAGTGGGTGGTACGTCCTTGTGCAGAATTTCTTTAGCTGGTGATTCTGTGGGGATGCAAATAAGTCTATTTCTGGGTGTCCCCATTTTCTTGTAATGGCTTTGAAGATGTCCGGATGCAGCATCCATTTGTGGGCATCTGTGGTAGTCCTGCTTAATATGTCTGCTAGGATGTTTTCTTTTCCTGGCACAAAAATTGCCTGTAACTGAATGTTGTAGCTCAGAGCCACATTCCATAGGTCCAGTGCCATCCGGCATAGAGGGTATGAATGTGTGCCTCCCTGTTTGTTGATGCACCACATCACTGTGGTGTTGTCTGTCCTTATCAACTGACCTTCCCGGAGAAATGGTCTGAATGTCTGGATTGCCAATTTTACTGCCAGCGTTTCCTTTAGATTTATGTGCAGGTGCAGCTGGTCTTGAGTCCATAAACCTTGTATGCACTTGCCCAGCATGTGGGCCCCCCAACCGAGGTCTGAGGCGTCCGTCGTGATGGCTTGGCTTGGTTGAATGCTGTAGAAGGGCAATCCTGTGTTTGATTGGCAGGCCTGAGCCCACCATAGGAACTCTTGCTTCAGGCATGGAATTATTGGAATTTTGGTTTCTAGGCTGTGCTTGTGTTGAGACCATAAATTCTTTAGGTACCACTGTAGCTTTCTCATATGCAGTCTGGCATGAGGTACCAATATTATGCAGGATGCCATGAAGCCCAGGGCTTGCAGTACTTTTCTTGCTGTTAGATGGTTCTGCTTTGTTAATGCCAAGAAGTAGAGGGGTAGTTGCTCTTGTTTTTCTACGGTTAGGAATGCCATTTGCTTTGATGTGTCCAGCTCTGCACCCAGAAATGTTATTCTTTGGGATGGTATCAGCCTTGACTTTTTTATATTGACTGTATATCCCAGGGCTTGTAGCAGGTAAATGACTTTTTTTAAGTCTTCTGTTAGCTTGTTTATGTTGTCCGCTTGTATCAGGCAGTCGTCCAGGTAGGGGTAAATTTGGATTCCCTGAAGTCTGCAATGAGCAATTACTGATGCCAGGCATTTCGTAACACTCTGGGCGCAGTAGATAAGCCAAAGGGCAATGCTGAGAATTGATAATGCTCTGATCCTGCAAGAAATCTGAGGTATCTTCTGCAATTTGGTCGTATGGGGACGTGCAGGTATGCCTCCTTGAGATCTAGAGTTACCAGCCAAGACTCCTTGCCCAGCATGGGAAGAAGCTGCTGTAGAGTCAGCATTTTGAATTTTGGAACAATGAGGAATGTGTTTAAAGCGGACAGGTCGAGAATAGGCCTCCATTTGCTCTCTTTTCTTGGTACTAGGAAGAGTCTTGAGTAAAATCCCTTTCCTTGTTCCATAGATGGTACCTTTTCCACAGCTCTCATCCTTAATTGAGATATTTGTTTTAGAGCTTCTGCCTTTTGATTTGGTGGTAGGTTTGGCATTCCTCTTTTTCCTGGTAGAGTATGGAAATGAAACCTGTAACCTTGGTCTATAGTTTGCAAAATCCACTTGTCCCTTGTGATATAATGCCAGTTCTTTGAAAATAAAGCTAGCTTTCCGCCTAAGGGTGCTTGTAGCTGTTCCCTGGTAGGCGGTGCCAGAGCCAAGTCACTGTGATTGTCCTGTTGCAGTGGTGGTGGCTGCGTCTGTGCCTCGCTGGTTGTTACCCTGCCACTGGCGTCCCCTGTAGGCACCCCTGGATTGGTTTCTGCCTCTTGACCGCCTATTCCTGCCTCTCTGTGCTTTAGAGGAGTCTGGAAAAGACCAATTTTTGGAGGGCCAATTCCTGCTAAACCTTGGAGGTTGGACCTGTAAGAAATCTTTCACTGTTTGTACAGATTTTGCCTTCTCCTCCATCTTCTTAAGTACTTGTTGCGCAGGAGAACCAAATAAACTGGCCTTGTCCATGGGAGCATCTAATAGTTTTGATTTGACATGGTCCGGTAAGGCCTGCTCTTTCAACCATGCATGCCTTCTGATAACTGTGCCAGTCATGGCTGATCTAAAGGAAGCCTCCAGTGCATCATAGCCGCATTTCAAAGAATGGTTACTAACTTGCTGAATGTTATGTACCATTTCCTGAACATACTTCTTATCAAATGGCTCATCAGAGGACAGTTTTTTAGTTAACTGGTCTAGCATATATTCTTGATATTGTATCATATGAAATTGACAGTTCAAGGCCCTAGCTGACAAAGTAGCAGAAGTGTCAACTTTTTTACCCCATCTCTCTAAGGACCTGGATTCCCTTTCAGAGGGGAGGGGGTTTTTAGCAGAGGTAGATGCTACAGCCTTAGGTCCCTGGGAGATAGTCTCGGGATCTGCAAAAGGAGCCTTGTATAAATGGTGATGTGTATCCGGAACCCTGTAGAACCTATCGGGCTTAGCAGGGGCCGGAGGTAAAGAATCAGGAGCAGTACAAGCATCATTAAATGCATCATCTACAACAGACAGAACTGGAGGTATAGCTAAAGGCCTATGTTGTGGTAAATGCAAAAAGGTTCTAAGCCTTTTCCTGGAGTCTGAAAAATCTTGGCCCTGCCACTGAAATTGTTCCCTCATGGCATGCAAGGTTTCCCCAAAGGAAAATTCCTCAGGTGGAGAGGCAGAAGGGATGGACTCTTCAGCATCAGAGTCTTCGTAAGGGGAATAAGGAGCCTCTGGAGGGTCTGTATTATCTGAATCATCAGAGGAATCATCTGTGGACACTGGCTCAGGGGGCTCTGCTCTAGGCCTCTTCTCTGGAGGTGGATGAGAGGCCCTGTCTGGATGAGGTTGGGATCCCCGGATTAAAGAAATAAGATCCTCTGCCAAAGAAAGCATTTGGGAACTGGAACTGGGCCTGTGAGAGGGGGTCTTAGCAGGCACAGTTTTAGTAGCTTTAGCTGCTTTAGCCCTGGCAAAGGCCTTAATGGACATGGCTGCAGGAGGCCTAGCAGCTCCACGTGCAGGAGTAGAAGTATCCAAGGGAATAGTGTCAGATAATTCCTGAGAAATCGCAACAGCAGGTTGGATTTCAGAAGCCGATTCCACGAGGTTAGAAGAAGCCTCGGTAGAAGGCATGCTTTCGGCTGAAGGAAGAACCGCTTGCTTGGTTTCAGCCGAAACCGAGACACTCGCGGTTGGCTTAACTGCGGTTTCGGCTGAAACCGCGGACCGCGAGTGTCTGTCCTTTTCCTTGCGTTTTTTGGATATTTGTGAAGTCGGAGGATCCGACGGCATAATATAAGCAAAATCAGAGCCGAAAAACTGCTCAGCAAATTCCGACCGACGTCTAAGCGTCCGTCGGTTAAAAGAAGCACAGGCTAGACAAGCTGCTACGTCGTGGTCTGGGCCTAAACAAGGTAAGCAGTAAGAGTGGAAATCTTTATGAGGTATTTGTTTCCCACAAGTTAAACAGTTATTCACTTTTTCTGACATCAGCTGAGGCAAGAAAGAGTCCCCAATGGGGTACTAAGCTTTTTAGAAGTCTTCGAAGTAGTATTCGGTAGTAGTAATCTCTGGTTCTGACCGACCGGCACTTGCGAACAGCTTCTGCTTTGGGCGCCACGCGGCAAGAAAGACTGAGGAAAATGGCGTCGGCTGATGCCTTTATACCCAAATAATTGCAGCTATGACGTCGGGTGAAGTGCGACACCAGCCGAGGCCAGACCCAGACTTTGGAATCCGGCCGACCGAAGGGCTGCCTGACGACAGGACAACCCATTTGTAAGGACTGCAGATGCATCCTTGAAGGACATCAAATACAGTACCAAACCGTAAAAATTCTGGGCAACAATAACATCCTACAACCCAGAAAAAACACCACTTCCGCCCCCAATATAACAGGTACAGACCTGGACATAGCCTCCAGCTTTAATAACTATTTCACCTCCTCAATACTCAAACTCTTAAATAACATCACTTCCTCTAACACCTCACAACCACCTCAGGCCCAAATCAATACCATACCCTTCACATGCAAGTCTGTTCCTACTGCTACTATCCAAAACCTCCTAGCCAAACTCAAACCAACCACCCTTGCAGCCGATAACCTTCCTGCCGAATACAGCTATAGCCTATCCCATTTCACTTCTAAAAAACGATCCATCACCAAACACACTGTTCCATCGCCGTGGAAAACCTCATATCATACCACTCCACAAAAGTGGCCCTTCCCTAGACCTTTCCACCTATCGACCAATTGCAATTGTCACACCCCCCTCTCTAAGATCCTAGAAAGATGTACTCATCACCAGTTAATCTCCTATCTCCTCGCCAACAACCTTCTCTTCTCAACCCAACACGGATTTCGCCCATCCCACAGCACCACCACTGCCCTACTCAAATTCACCAATACTATAAACTCCCACAGGAATCTAGGTAAATTTGTCTCCGCTACCTTTCTAGATTTATCCAAGGCATTCGATACAGTCTCGCATAATAAACTACTGTCTTGTTTCTCTGACCTCAAACATAACTCCACCCTACTCTGGTTTAACAGTTATTTAGATAACCACCAACAATCCGTCAAATGGCATAACTCTATACCCCCCCCCCACTCCTAACCTCCTTATGTGTGCCACAAGTATTCCCCACACTCCCAACCTCCTTAGGTGTGCCACACGGATCAATCTTAAGACCCCTTCTTTTTAATACCTTCACAAACAAACTCCACTCAGCTACCTCTAAAGCCAACATACCTCCAATACACTTCTCTCATATGCTATGCACCCAACATACAACTTCTCCAACAAAAAGCCCAAGAAGCCTTCTCTGAAAGAGAGAACTGGCTTAACTCACAACTCGTACTAAATCCCAAAAAAACACAACTAATACTACTCCAGTCTACTAAAACAAGCAACCTTACCTTCTCTATACTACCCGCCAGCAAAACCCAAATCATCCCTGTCACTGAAGCAAAACTCCTAGGAGTTGCCATTGGCCAGCAACTCAAATTCACAAAGCACACATCAACAACCATCACTAAAGTCCACAAAAAGCTAGGTTCCCTCTACTGCTGTAAACATTATCTAACCACCAAAACTCGAATTGCAATTGCCAGGACCCACCTTCTATATACTCTACTTTAAGCATCCCCAATTCTAACTAATCTTTACAAAACTGACCTAAATAAACTTTCCATCTGTTACAACAAAAATTGCTAGATTCGCTACCAATACCAAATCATGATCCACCACTGCCTTTCCCTACAAGCCTTGCACTGGCTTAAATTTCCGAACCTATTAAGGTACTATCAACTCAGCCTAGCTCATCTAATTTTGTACTATTTCAAGAAAACCCCTGACCTGACTGGCATGCTCAACTTCTACAATTCAAACAGACAACTTTGGTCCTCCAATAAAACCTTAATCAAAACCATCACATGCAAAAACAACTCCGGGGAATCATTATTTGCCCAAGAAATAGCAAAAATATGGAACAACTTTCCCCCTGACCTCAGACTACAAAACTCCACACTCTCCCTTCAAAAGTCTACTTAAAACATACCTCTCCACTAACCATCTATGCACCCCCTGAAGCCTCGTCCACTAACCATTTCTATACCCCATCTATCCTGGACAACACAAACACCAGCTAACTATACCTATCCATGTGTGAGCAATAACCTATGAGTGTATGTACATGTGTGTGTGTGTGTAATTATATATATATATATATATATATATATATATATATATATATATATATATATATAAAATTATATAATTTTTCATTCGGCTTTTCTCGGTTAGGGGTTGCCACAGCGGAACTCTGGTCTGCTAATGATTGGCAGTAGATTTTTATGGTGCCGAGGTGCCAGCCCGACGCCCAACCTTCAACGAAGGCACGCCCATTCACGCATGTCTTTCGAACGCCACTCCACTGCGGGGAGAACATGCAGACTCCACACAGAAGGCGCTCCAGCCGAGAATCGAATGAGAAAACCTCTTGCTGTGAGGCGACAATGCTATCACTGCACCACTGCGGCTACATTATATATATATATATATATATATATATATATATATATATATATATATATATATATCTACACACACACACGTGTGTGTGTATATGCTCTTACATGTATATTTGCTTGAATTTATATATGGAAACACATTTATATACTCTTATTCGATGGTGAAATATCTTGCAATGCTCTACCAAGTTCTTATCTACTCTCACTGTATATTTTGCACAATTGTATTTTCATCTAAAAGGGGGAATACCCTCTTACTGTATACTTACTGCTGTAAAGTCTACAATCTGTATGCTACTACTCTGTAATGTCTCTTTTGTAATTTTTTTTTTCATTCTGTAAACTTATGGAGTTTTTCTCCCTAGGACTCTGCTGAAAACGGACACTTGTCCGTTTGGACTATCCTGGCAAACAGATGTTAAACAAATAAATACTGAGAGAAGGTAATGGCTCAGTCTTACACTATATGCCTGCACCAGGAATGTAATGAATGCCTGCTCAATAATAGCAATTATCAGCTTTGACTTGACATGCAGAACTTTTCAGTAAAGAAACTTAAGTCATTATCACATTATTAGTTTACAATATTTGCAGTACACTGAGTCATTATTACTTGTCAGGTAAAACCCTCATGCAACTGCCACTGTTATTCACATTACTCAAAGCCGTTATCACATTGATGAATGCACATGCCACTGAAGCCTCACAGCTGTTTACAGTGATTGGTGCCTCCTTCCACTCTGATAGTGTCTGTGTCAGTTAATGTAGTACCAACAAATAGGACCACTATGGTAAGAAAAACTATTACATTTTATGAAAACCTCATTGGTTTCAGTACTTACAACACAGTAGAAGAAATGCAACTGTATGCTGTACTCATATGCTTGTTTTTCTTTTGGCTTTTCCCACTTAGGGGTCGCCACAGCGGAATGCCGGTCCGCTAATGATTGGCAGTAGATTTTTACAGTGCCAAGATGCCAGCTCGACGCCCAACCTTCAACGAAGGAACGCCCATTCATGCATGTCTTTCGAACGCCACTCAACCGCGGGGAGGACATGCAGACTCCCATACAGAAGGCGCTCCAGCCGAGAATCGAATGGAAGAACCTCTTACTGTGAGGTGACAACGCTACCGCTGCACCACCGCGGCTTATGCTGTACTCATATGTAGATATTAAATACTATGACTCGGGTTATGAAAATTAAGATAACTTTCATATTTTGTGAGTAAGTCTGCTAGGGAGCTTGTCAATATGCTGAGTACAACCTCATTTTAAGCTGGTAAACTGCATCTGTATGCTGTACACATGCACAGATGTGCCACTGTTTATGACTTAGGTTATGAAATTTATTATATTTTTTCATATTTTGGTGAATAACTCTGCTAGGGAACATGTCAACATGTTACGCAGGACCTTAAATTGAGGACAGTATTAGTACTTACAACATGGTAAAAGAACTGTGTTTGTACGCTGTACACATGTACAGAGATCACAGTTTTGGCTAAGAAAATTATTATATTTTTTCATATTTTGGTACATAGCTTTGTTAAGGAACATGTCAACGTGCTAAGTAATCCATCATTTTGAAGAGTGTTTTAATACTTTACAACAGGTTCCTATTTCGTCATCGAAGTTTTGAAACTTCGAACATGACAATATCTAACTTGTCTGTTCGAAGTTTCAAAACTTCGAACATGGTTAAAAAAAAAAAAAAAAAAAAAGATGCAACAGTAAACTAACTGAGAGGGGCAAGTCATCATGCACACCCCATATCCACGTTCTTTAAATATACCAACTCTGAGATCGCACTACAGTGCAGTAAAGGGAAATATTCCCTTTCCGCACTATAGTGCGGTCTCAGAGTTGGTATATTTAAAGAACAGGGGGGTTGGGGGGGGCGCAGCCCTCCACGAGGGGTGCAGGGGCACTTGCTCCACCCAACTTGCAACAGTTAGTTTACTATTGCATCTTTTTTTTTTTTTCCTGTGTTCGAACTTCAGCAAGTTTGACTATATGGTTTCAACCATATAGGGTTTGAACTTGTTGAAGTTCGATGACGTCATAGGAACCCCTTTACAACATGGTAAAAGAACGTGTCTGTATGCTGTACACATATACAGATATCACAGTTTGTTTAGGACTTAGGTTATGAAAATTATGACTTTTTTCATATTTTGGCAAATAGCTTTGCTAGGACAGTTATCAACATGCTAAGTAATACCTCATTTTGAAGACTGTATTAGTCTTTACAACACAGTAAAAGAACAGTGTCTGTATGCTGTACACATTAACAGATATCAGTTTGTTTAGGACTTGGGTTATGAAAATTATGATATTTTTCATATTTTGGTAAAAACTTTGCAAGGGAGCATGTCAATGTGCCAAGTAATACCTCATTTTGAAGACAGTATTAATAGTTACAATACAGTAAAATAACTGCATCTGTAGGCTGTACATATGTACAGACATCAGAGTTTGTTTAGGACTTGGGTTATGGAAATTAAGATTTTTTTTTTCATATTTTTGTAAATAACTTTGCGAAGGAGCATGTCAATGTGCCAAGTAATACTTCACTCTGAAGACAGTATTACTTCTTACAACATGGTACATGAACTGCCTCTGTATGCTGCACACATGTACAGATATCACAGTTTTAGTCTTGTAGGATTATGAAAATTATACAATTGTCATATTTCTCATTATTATGCCCATATCTTTGCAAGGGAGCATGGTGGCAACATACATGATGCAATATTTTGAAGCTGACATTAACCCACACAACTTGTACACTGATATTTAGTCTTGTTTGTTACAGGTGATGAGATATTATGCTTTGTTTATCAATTATGATAAATATAATCTTAATCATATTTCTGTGAATATCGCAGCAAAGGAGCACCACACAGTAATGGTTAAGGTATCATTTTAAAGCTGTTTCATACAACCAAATCAATTACAAATTGTATGAGTCTACATGGTACATTCACCGAGATATTGTGATTTGTTTCGCCAAAAAGGTAAAAAATATGCATAACATCAGCATTCCTTGGCAAATATTTAATAATGACAGATGCAGACTATTAACATTTACACTGTTGGAAAGGTCAGTGTCTGCTGAACAACTTTCATATTTACATTTTTAGTCTAGCTCTTATGGTTATTACAGTTGTGTACATTTACCATAAATGTAGATGTTTGAGTGTATTCACTGTTGCAGTCATCACATTTGCGTTATCCTGTCAAGGGTAGCCCTCAGTCAGGCCGAATACCAGAGGTTAGTATTACTGCACTAACCTCTGGTATTTGGCCTGACTGAGGGCTACCCTTGACAGGATAATGCAAATGTGATGACTGCAACAGTGAATACACTCAAACATCTACATTTATGGTAAATGTACATGTCAGGTCATCAATGGTATAAAATCAGGCAGACGATGCAATTACATCAGTTTTTCTTGCCCCAACTGTCAGCAGCCCCCAAATAGGGAGCTAGGTTATGGTGGAAGAAAGTATAGTTGTGCACACTTACCATAAATGTAGATGTTCGAGTGTATTCACTGTTGCAGTCATCACATTTGGGTTATCTGCCTGCAGGTAGCCCTCAGTCGGCCCGAATACCAGTCTTGGGATTTCTGTCTCGGATGCTGTCGCCTCTTCCATGACGTCAGGTCGGTAGGGGTATAAAACATGCAATTGACACCATTACATCAGGTTTTCTTGCCCCAGATGTCAGGAGCCCCCAAAATAGGAAGCAATTACATGGTGTGGAACACCTCCAGTAAAAAGTAAATACCATTGCCATAACATATGGCCAAAAAGAGGATAGTTGGAAAGAATAGAAAAGTCAGAGGGCTGGAGGGAGGGTAAAGTACAGTTATGTACCTACCATAAATGTAGATGTCCGATAGATATGCAACTGCAGTCCTGACATATGGGTTGTCCTGCCTCAGGCAGCCCTTCGGTCGGTCGGCCGGATTCCAAAGACTGGGTCCGGTGTCGGCTGATGTCGCCTCTTCCCCGACGTGTTTTTTGCCCCAGATGCCAGGTGCCCTCCAAGGAAGGCTAAATTTAGAGAATGGATAAAAACTCCAAACATGCACAACAGTAATAAACATACACCATAACAGATATCCCCAGCTAATTTGAAAAAGGTGGAGTGAACCCAAAAAAGAGAATTACAGAGGGGTAGGAGGGAGGGAAAACCTGACTGCAGTTGCATATCAATCGGACATCTACATTTATGGTAGGTACAAAACTGTACTATGTCCTTCAAGAATGCAACTGCAGTCCTGACATATGGGTTGAATACCATAGCCAAGCTGGGGGTGGTAGGATCTAAGATAAGGATGGTGTAGCTAAAATGCCCTGCAGGACTGCAGAAGCAAAGCCTACTCGGGATCTGGAATATAAAGGCAGGTTGTAATGTTTGGAAAATGTATGCACGGGGCTCCATGTAGCAGCTTCTAGAATGTCCTTTGTAGCCACCCCTCTTAGAAAGGCTGTGGAGGTGGCTGTAGCTCTGGTGGAGTGTGGCCTGATATTGGCTGGCACACCTTTTCCATGGAAAGAGTAGCAGAATCTGATGCAGTTTCCAATCCATTTTGAAATTGTTTGTTTGGAAATTGCCTTCCCTTGTACTCCAGCAGCGTAAGCTACAAATAGTTGGTCAGACTTTCTGTTGGCCTTTGTTCTGTCCAAGTAGTAGCACAATTGCCTGTGTATGTCCAAAGTGTGCAGAAGCTTTTCTCCTTTATTTTGAGGATTGGGAAAGAAAGTAGGCAGGTGAATTGCTTGATTTAGAGAAACCCTGGATATCACTTTTGGCATGAATGAAGGATTGGTTCTTAAAGAGACTGTCCTGATGGAAAATGAGAAATGGAGGTACTGCCATGAGGGCCTGTATCTCCGAGACTCTTCTTGCTGAAGTAATTGCCAACAGGAAAACTGTTTTCCAGGAGAGAAATTGCAATTCTGAAGATGCTGCTGGCTCAAAAAGAGTAAGAGTTAATTTTTCCATGACGAAGTTGAGGTCCCATGCAGGCACTGGTGGTTTTCTTGGAGGTTTGATATTCTTTATCCCTCTTAGAAACTGTCCTAGCAAAGGATGTGAAAACACAGGTGGATCACAGTTATATTTTGCTGAAATTGCTGAAGCGTGTATTTTTATGGAAGAATATGAAAGGCCATTGTGAAGCATTTCTGCCAAGTATTCTAGTATCTGTGGGATGCTCATTACTGATGCATCCTGACCCTTGTTGGCATTCCAGATGTTGAATCTCTTCCATTTGGCTGAATAAGTTTTTCTGGTGGAAGGCCTGCGTGCTTCCAGTAAGATCTCTTGAACTTTTGGAGAGAGAGATATGGGGAGAAGTCATGGAACCCTCCAAGCTGTCAGTTGCAATGTTTGCAGGTTGGGATGAACAGTCCTGTAATTGTGCTGAGTTATAAGCAGAGGCCATTGAGGCAGGAGCCACGGCTTGGTGCGAGTTATGCTCCTTAGTAATGGATACCAGTGCTGTCTTGGCCAGTCTGGAGCTATCAAAATGCCTTTCGGTTGTTCTGCTTTGATCTTCAGTAACACCTTGGTCATTAATGGTAGAGGTGGGAATGTATAGATTGTTAGAGAATTCCAGCTGAAGGAGAGAGCATCCATTCTCCAGGCTTGAGGATGGTGTGTCCTTGAGCAGAACTTCTTCAGATGATGATTGAGGTGTGAGGCAAAGAGATCTATGTCCGGCCTTCCCCATGCAAGAGTTATTTGTGAAAAAATGTCTGGATGCAACATCCATTCGTGCGGGTCCATAATGTTTCTGCTTAGACTGTCCGCCAGAACATTGTCCTTGCCTGGGACAAACTGGGATTGCAACTGTATGTTCAGTTTCAGGGACTTTTCCCAAAGAGTCATTGTTAGTCTGCAGAGGAGTAAGAATGGGTGCCTCCCTGTTTGTTTATGTACCACATAACAGTGGTGTTGTCTGTCTTTATTAGCAGATGACCTTGCTGAAGAAATTTTCCGAAGGCCTCGATTGCATGAATCACTGCCAACATCTCTTTGTGATTGATGTGCAGATGCAATTCCCGGGGTGCCCATTGCCCTTGAATGCATCTGCCCTCCATGTGCGCCCCCCATCCATGATCTGAGGCGTCTGTTGTAATGGTCTGGCTTGCTTGAGGTTTGTTGAAAGACATGCCTTTGTTTAGCTGGCTTGCTTGTGCCCACCACAAAAATTCCTTTTGTAGACATGGAATGAGTGGAATAATTGCTTCTAAGTTGTGGCTGTGTTGAGACCATAAACTTTTTAGGTACCATTGTAGTTTTCTCATGTGTAGTCTTGCCAGTGGAATCAGACGAATGCAAGATGCCATGAAACCCAGGGCCTGCAGGATTTTCCTTGCAGTCATCTGGGTGTGCTTTGCTAGGCATTTGAAGTAATCTGGTAATTGTTCTTGTTTTTATTCTGTGAGGAAAGCCATTTGTGAGTTTGTGTCCAGTTTGGCTCCTAGAAAAATTATTTGTTGGGATGGCAGTAGTCTTGATTTTTGAATGTTGACTGTGTATCCCAAAGCCTGTAGTAAGTGAATGACATAGTCCAAGTTTCTTATCAAGGCTTGCTTGCTGTCCGCTTGTATAAGACAGTCGTCCAGGTAAGGGTATATTTGTATCCCCTGAAGTCTGCAATGTGCAATTACTGATACCAGGCATTTCGTGAATACTCTGGGTGCAGTAGATAAGCCAAAAGGCAATGCTGAGAATTGATAATGCTCTGACCCTGCAAGAAATCTGAGGTATCTTCTGCAGCTGTGTCTGATTGCGACATGTAGGTATGCCTCCTTGAGGTCCAGAGTAACCAGCCAAGACCCCTTGCCCAGCATGGGAAGAAGTTGCTGTAACGTCAGCATTTTGAATTTTGGCACAATGAGAAAGTGTTTAGAGCGGACAAGTCCAGTATAGGTCTCCATTGCTTTTCTTTCCTTGGAACAAGGAACAGTCTTGAGTAGAATCCCTGGCCTTGTTCCTGAGGAGGAACCTTTTCTATTGCTTTGATTTGTAGCAGCTTTGAAACTTGTACGAGTGCCTCTGCCCTTTGATTTTGTGGCAGGTTTGGCATGCCTTGTCTTGCTGGTAAGGTACGGAAGTGGAACCTGTAACTTTTGTCTATTATGTCCAAAATCCATTTGTCCTTTGTAAAAACGTGCCAATTTTTTGAAAATAAAGACAATTTTCCGCCTAAAGGTGCTTCTCTTTGAGCCTTGGTCGGTGGTGTCAAAGTCAAGTCATTGTGATTGTCCCTGTGGAGCAGTAGAAGTCCCTGCGCCACTTCTCTGATTAGTTGGTTGCCATTGGCGGCCCCTGTAGGATCCTCGGTATTGCCCTCTACCTCGAGCATGCCTGTTTCTTCCCCTTTGGAACTTGTCAGTGTCTGGAAAGGACCAATTCTTCGAAGGCCAATTCCTACTGAACCTTGGTGGCTGAACCTGGAGGAAATCTTTGACTGTTTGTACTGATTTAGCCTTTTCCTAAATTGATTTCAACACACCCTGTGCATTAGCACCAAATAGCTTGTATTTTTCCAGAGGTGCGTCTAGAAGCTTTACTTTAACATGATCTGGCAATGTCTGTTCTTTCAACCAAGCATGTCTACGTATGACGGCCCCTGTCATAGTTGCCCTACATGAAGCTTCCAATGCATCATAACCACACTGAAGAAAATGATTGCTAACCTGCTGAGTTATTATGAACCAAATCCTGCAAGGCCTTTCTATCTAAAGGCTCAGGAGAGGCTAACTTTTTCTGCAAACCATCCATCAAGAAATCCTGATACTGAAACATATGAAAAAGACAGTTAAGTGCCCTCATGGCAAGGGTGGATGAGGTATAAACTTTTTTACCCCACCTCTCCAGGGACCTAGATTCCCTGTCTGCGGGCAAAGGATTTTTGGCCGTGGAAGTGGCCACTCCTTTGGGCCCCTGAGAAATAGTTTCTAGATCCACAGAGTGGGCCTTAAAGAGATGTTTATGAGTTTCAGGAACCCTGTAATATCTGTCTGGCTTGACAGGAGCAGGAGGGAGAGAATCAGGAGAAGTACTGGAGTCTGAGAACACATCATCCAATACATCTAACACTGGGGGTATAGCTAAAGGCCTGTGCTGGGGTAACTTAAGGAAAGTCCGAAGCCTTTTCCTGGAGTCAGAAAAATCCTGGCCCTGCCACTGAAAATGCTCTCTCATGGAGTGGAGAATTTCCCCGAAGGAAATATCCTCAGGAGGAGAGGCAGAGGGAATGGATTCATCAGCATCAGAATCCTCGTAGGCCGGGAAGGATTCTTCCTGGGAATCTGAATGGCCTGAATCACCAGAGGCTTTATCTGAGGAAAGGGTATCTGCCTGCTCAACCCTAGGCCTTTTGTCTGAAGGCGGCTGAGAACCTCTGTCTGGATGAGCCTGAGAGCCCCTGATTAAAGAAATTAGATCTGCAGCTAAAGTCATGATCTGTTTATCAGAAGTGGGACCCTGTGAAAAAGATTTAGGAGGGTGAGACTTAGCCTGGCAGCCTTAGCACGTGTGTAGGCCTTGATGGACATAGACACAGGAGGCCTAGTTGCCCCACGTCCTGGAGTAACTTTGTCCACCGGTATGGTGGTCAGGCAAATCTTGGGCTTCGGTTTCAGGAGGAAAATCAACAACCGGCACCGGGGTAGCCTCCGGGACCGAAGTGTGCGGTAAAGCGGTGTCGTCGGCCTGGAGCGGTTGAATTACCGCCTCCGAAGAGACCAATGCACTCGTGGTAGGCTTTAGCGTGGTGTTGGTGGAAGTCACGGGCCGCGAATGTCGGTCCTGGTCCTTCCGGTTTTTGGAAATATGTGCTGTCGGTAGTTCCGACGGCATGATATAGGAGTAATTTCCCCCAAAAAAGTCTTCAGCAAATTCTGCCCGGCGCCTAAGTGTGCGCTTAATAAAGCAAGCATAGGCAGCACAGGCCGAGACGTCGTGGTCTGGGCCGAGGCAGGGAAGGCAGTAAGAATGGAAGTCCTTATGAGGTATTTGTTTACCACAAGACAAGCAATTAACTTTTGCAGTTTTATCTGACATCGGCTGAGGCAAGAAAATGTTCCCCAACGGGGTACTTAGCTTTTTGATGACTTCAGTATCTGAAAACACAGGAGCTGGCCGACCGGCACTTGCGAACTGCTTCTGCTTCGGGCACCGCGTGGCAAGAAAGACTGAAGAAGATGGTGTCGGCTGATGCTTTTGTACCCCAGTCGCTCTGACGTCGGGGAAGAGGTAACATCAGCCGACGCCGGACCCAGACTTTGGAATCCGGCCGACCGAAGGGCTGCCTGAGGCAGGACAACTCATATGTCAGGACTGCAGTTGCATTCTTGAAGGACATCCAGGACTGCAACAGTGAGTACACTCAAACATCTACATTTATGGTAAGTGTACACAACTGTACTAGGTTCTTCGTGTTTCACTGTTGCAGTCATCACACTTGGGTTGATTCCCAAAGCTGAGGAAGGGTGGAGGCAGTCAAGAAGTATTGAGGCTGGCTATCAGGCCTTGTAAGACTGCTGGGGCAAATCCAGCTCTGGATTTAGAAAAAATAGGTAAGTGGTAATGCTTGGTGAAGGTGCGTACAGACCTTCAGGTTGCAGCTTCTAGGATGTCCCTGGTAGGGACTCCCCTGAGGAATGCTGTAGAGGATGAAGTAGCCCTAGTGGAATGAGTTCTGATCCTCTGTGAGGTAGGTTTTCCAAGGTGTTTGTAGCAGAAATGGATGCAGTGTGCTATCCATTTGGAAATGGTTTGCTTTGAAATGGCCTTGCCCTCTGCCCCTATAGTGAAGCTGACTAGCAGCTGGTCAGATTTTCTGAAAGGTTTAGTTCTATCAAGGTAGAACCTGAGCTATTTGTGCACGTCCAAGGAGTGCAGAATCCTTTCCCCTTTATTCTGAGGATTAGGGAAAAAGATTGGTAAATGGATGGATTGGTTTAAAGCCACACTGGATACCAACTTGGGCATAAATGATGGGCGAGTCCTGAGGGAAACCCTGTCCACATGGAAAATAATAAAGGGTTCCACAGCCATTAGGTGCCTGTAACTCAAGACACTCTTCATGCTGAAGTGATGGCTAGAAGTAAGGCTGTTTTCCAAGAGAGGAATTTTAACTCTGCTGTAGCAGCAGGCTCAAAAGGGGGAAGCGTGAGCTTGTCTAGTACAAAGTTAAGGCCCCAGGCAGGGGTAGGAGCTCTCCTCGGGGGCCTTACATTGTTAGCTCCTCTCAGGAACTGTTTGATGAGAGGGTGAGAAAATAGAGGTGGCTCAGTATTGTAGTGAGCTGAGATGGCAGAGGCATGAATTTTAATTGATGAGAAGGATAGGCCTTTGTGGAGTAGCTCTGCTAGGTAATCTAGGATTTGAAGTAAGGTGGGTACAGCTGTGTTCTTTCTTTGAGACTAGCTCCAAGAACAATATCTTTTCCACTTTTCGGAATAGGATTTCCTAGTACTAGGACTTCTGGCCTCAATAATGACGTCTAGCACCTGTTTGCTGAGGGTTGCTCGTGGTGTATTCAGGGGTTAAAAGCCGGGCTGCAAGGTTCAGGGTTTGTAGCTGCGCATGCAAAATCTTTCCCTCCTACTGGGACAGCAGGGAGGGGGTCTGATGTAGGTGCCCGTGTGGCACTGCTGTCAGACTGCGTAGGAGTGGGTATGTGTGCTGGCGTGGCTAGTCTGTGGCAATAAGGACTGTCCTTCGCCTGTCCTGTTGGATCTTGAGTAGTACGTTTGAGAGGAGGGGCAGTGGGGGAATGGCATAAATTGAAAGGTTTTCCCATGTAAAGGGTCAGGCATCCACTTTCCACACTTGGCTGTGGGGATTTCTGGTGCAAAATTTGCCAGCTGATGGTTTTGGGAGGAAGCAAAGAGGCCCACTTCCAGAATCCCACACCTGTGGATTAGAAGTTTGAATGACTTGGGTTTCAGCTTCCACTCGTGTGGGTCCAGTAGATTTCTGCTCAAGTCATTTGCCAGTAAATTTTGTTTGCCTGGCAGGAATTCAGCTTGCAGGTGCACTTGGTTGCACAGGGCTGTGTTCCACAGGGCTATGGCTAACCTGCAGAGAGTTTAGGAATGAGTTCCCACCCTGCTTGCTTATGTACCACACAACTATGGTGTTGTCTTTCTTTATCAGTTGTTGTTCTGGAAAGATAAGGTATTTGAAGGCTGTCAGAGCATTCTGTACAACTAACATTTCTTTTTGACTGATATTCATGGAAATTTGTTCTGGGCTCCATTGGTCTTGGATGCATTTGCCTGCCATGCGAGTCCCCCACACATAGTCTTATGTGTCGGTTGTCAGGGTTTGGGTTGAGTGAAACAATGTCCCTTGTGGTTGCATGCCTCTGCCCACCAAAGGAACTCTGCCCTTAGACAAGGAATGATAGGAATCAGTGTTTCCAGGTCCTGAGAATGTTGACACCAGAGACTTTTTAAGTACCACTGAAGTTTCCTCATATGCACAGTCTTGCATATGGAATTAGTAGAATGCATGAGGCCATGAACACTAAGGCTTGCAGTATTTTTCTTGCAGATAGCTGGGTTTTGGTGGCCATTAGTTTGAAGTAGTTTGTCAAATAAGCCTGCTTTTCTGGAGTGAGGAATACCATCTGGGAAGAAGTGTTCAAGCTTGCTCCCAGGAATACAATCTTTTGGTTGGGCACCAGTTGTGATTTCTTTTCGTTGATGGTGTACCCCAGAGAAGTTAGAAGTGTCTTTACAAATGCCAGGTGCTGAAGGAGCAATTCCTGACTGTCCGCCTGAATCAGGCAATCATCCAAGTATGAGTAAATTTGAATATTTCTCTGCTTGCAGTATGCAATGGCTGGAGCCAGGCACTTTGTGAATGACAGTGCAAAGAGCCTGCCCTGAAACGTAGATATTTCCTGCAAGATTCCCTTATGGGGATGTGCAGATAAGCTTCTTTTAAGTCTAGGGTGACTAGCCAGGCGTCCTTGGCCAGTGTAGGAGGAAGCTGTTGCAGAGTCAACATTTTGAATTTTGGTACCACCAGGAAGGTGTTGAGAATTGACAGGCCTAGGATAGGGCACCAAGAGCCCTCTTTTCTGGGCACCAGGAATAGTCTGGAGTAGAAACCCTGTCCCCGTTGCTCTATTGGCACAGGCTGAATAGCCCTGACACTGAGAAGAGAAAGTACTTGCTTTTGAGCCTCTGCCCACTGGTTTGGAGGGAGGTCTGGCAACCCGCTTGGGGTTGGCAGTAAATGGAAGTAGAATCTGTATCCCTGAGATACAATGCTTAGGACACATTGGCCCTGGGTAATGGACATCCAGTTTTGTGCATGCAGGGCGAGTTTTCCTCCTGGGGGTGCAAGTACTTGGGCTTTGCTGGGAAGGAAGATAGACAAGTCATTGTGAACTTTTTCCATAAGGGGGTGGCTTATCACTCCCTGTTTTAGAGGAGGGAGCACTCCATTGTTTCGATCTCTGCATACCCTGAGATTGTAGTCTTGGTGGCCTGTTGCCCCTGGGTTTGGACTGAGAATGCCTGGGAGGGACTGGAAAGGGCCAGTTTTTAGAAGGCCAATGCCTACTGAATCTAGGTGGCTGCATCTGTAAGAAATATTCAACAGTTTGCATTGATTTAGCTTTTTCCTCCATCTTTTTAACAACTTCTGCTTCTGTGCCAAACAACCTTTCCTGGTTTAACGGAGCATCTAGTAATTTTTCTTTGACATTGTCTGGCAAGATTTGCTCCTTCAGCCAAGCATGCCTTCTCAGTACAGACCCAGTGACAGCAGCCCTGCAAGATGCTTCTAAGGCATCACAAAGTACAGTTTTGTACCTACCATAAATGTAGATGTTACAGTGTTCACCCTGCTGCAGTCATCACAATTGGGTTATCCTGCCGTCAGGCGGTCCCGCAGTCGGCCCAAATTCCAAAGTCTTGGTCCGGCGTCAGTTGCTGTCGCTTCTTCCCTGACTTCAGTGCGTCAGAGGTATACAAGAGGCATCCAACGCCATTTTCTTCAGTTTTTCTTGCCCCAGATGTCAGGTGCCCCCAAAAGGTAGGCAAAATATATATATGTTTACATATGGCTATATAAAAATAAAACAAAACCCTTAGGTACAAGCAAATACACCACAGAGGTAGTATAGGATAAAGAGGTAGAGATAAGTTCAGCTAGTTCAGAGGGGATGGAGGGAGGGTAACCTGGACTGCAGCAGGGTGAACACTCGAACATCTACATTTATGGTAGGTACAAAACTGTACTATGTTCATCGTGTTAAACTGCTGCAGTCATCACACACGAGTTGAATCCCAAAGCTAAGGAGGGGAGGTGGAGTCAAACAGGGTTAGAAGAGGCTAGTAGGCCCTGCAAAACTGCAGTGGCAAAACCAGCTCTAGTCTTAGAGTAAAGAGGTAAGTGATAGTGCTTGGTGAAGGTGTGCACTGAACTCCAAGTAGCAGCTTCCAGAATATCCTTGGTTGGCACTCCCCTGAGAAAGTCTGCTGATGTAGCTGTAGCCCTGGTGGAGTGGGACCTAATGTTAGCAAGTACTGGTTTCCCATGATGTGTGTAGTAGAAACGTATGCAATGTCCTATCCATTTAGAAATGGTCTGTTTTGAGATAACTTTTCCTTGTGATCCTGTAGCATAGGCTACAAAGAGCTGGTCAGTTTTTCTGAAAGCCTTAGTTTTATCCAAGTAGTAACGTAATTACCTGTGAATGTCCAAAGAGTGCAGGAGTCTTTCTCCTTTGTTCTGGGGATTTGGGAAGAAGGTGGGCAAGTGAATGGTTTGGTTTAGGGCCACACTGGATTCCACCTTTGGCATAAAGGAAGGACTAGTTCGTACAGAAACTCTGTCTTGATGAAAAATGAGGAAAGGTTCCACTGACATTAGTGCCTGTAGCTCTGAGACTCTTCTAGCTAAGGTTATTGCTAGTAGTAGGGCAGTTTTCCATGAAAGAAATTTTAAATCAGTTGAAAAAGCTGGTTCAAAGGGCAGCAGTGTAAGCTTTTCCAGGACAAAGTTGAGATCCCAAGTAGGTGTTGGAGCTCTCCTTGGTGGTCTTAAGTTCTTAGCCCCTCTGAGGTACGGTCTTAGGAGTGGATGCGAGAATAAAGGAGGATCCGTGCTGTAATGAGCTGAAATTGCTGTGGCATGGATCTTAATAGATGAAAAGGAAAGTCCTTTGTGTAACATCTCAGTTAAATATTGCAGAATCTGAGGAGTGTTCAGCTCCAGGGGATTTAGGCCTTTAGCCTGGTTCCAGGAGCAAAATCTTTTCCATTTGTCCGAACAGGTTTTCCTGGTGCTGGGCCTCCTGGCCTCCAGAATGACATCCATAACAGCTTTGGATAAAGGTGTTGGCTGGTTGTTTAGGTAATTTGCCACGCAGCCAGTTTTAAAGTCTTGAGCTGGCTGTGTAGAATCAGATTGTCTCGCTGGGTGAGGAGGGGAGGAATTTGTGGCAAAATCCATGGTGGGCCCTGGTCCTTAAAATTGGATACCAATGTTGGCGTGGCCAATCTGGTGCAACGAGAATCATTTGTCACCTCTCTAATCTGACTTTCAGCTGTACCTTTGCTAGAACAGGCAGTGGAGGGAAGGCATACACTGTTAATGTTTTCCAACTGAATGAGAGAGCATCCACTTTCCAAACTAGTGGATGGAAGGTCCTTGTGCAAAATTTCTGAAGTTGGTGGTTGTGGAGGCTTGCAAACAGATCTATGTCTGGGCGTCCCCATTTTTGAGCTATCATTGCAAATACTTGTGGATCTAGTTTCCATTCGTTTGGATCCATGATGTTTCTGCTTAGGTCGTCTGCCAATGTGTTTTTCTTTCCTGGCAGGAATTGTGCTTGTAATTGAACCTTGTAAGACAGTGCAGTGTTCCACAAGGTTATTGCTTGCCTGCATAGAGGGTAGGAATGTGTGCCCCCTTGCTTGTTTATGTACCACATAATTGTGGTGTTGTCTGTCCTTATTAGTAGTTGCCCTGGGTGTAGATGGTCCTTGAAAGCTGTTAGGGCATTGTGTACTGCTAGCATTTCTTTTTGATTGATATGCAGGTGTCTCTGATCTGTAGTCTATTTGCCCTGAATGCACTGTCCTGCCATGTGTGCTCCACAGGCATAGTCCGATGCATCTGTTGTCATAGTTTGCCTGGCTGTGGGTAAGGTGAAAGGCTGACCCTGGTTGAGGTGACATGCCTGTGCCCACCATAGAAACTCCTGTTGAAGGCAGGGAATGAGTAGAATCATTGTTTCCAAGCTGTGGGCAGGGAATGAGTGGAATCATTGTTTTCAAGCTGTGGCTGTGCTGAGTCCATACACTTTTCAGGTACCATTGTAATTTTCTCATATGCAGTTTTGCAAATGGTATTAGTAGAATGCAAGATGCCATAAATCCCAAGGCCTGCAGAATTTTTCTTGCAGGGATTTGGGTCTTTGTTGCCATTATTTTGAAATACTGAAAAAGTTGTCGTCGTTTGTCTGGCTGTTGTATTCAAGCTGGCACCCAGGAATGTTATGTTTTGTGAGGGCACTAGTTTTGATTTCTTTTCGTTTACTGTGTACCCTAGGCAACTTAGAAGGTGTTTGACAAATGCCAGATGCTGTAAAAGTATGTCCTTGCTTTCTGCTTGAATAAGACAGTCGGTCCAGGTATGGATATATTTGAATTCCTCTTTGTCTGCAGTATGCAATTACTGGTGCCAGGCATTTTGTGAAGACCCTGGGTGCAGTAGATAAGCCAAAGGGCAGTGCAGAGAATTGATAATGCGTTGAACCTGCAATCAAACAGAGGTATCTTCTGCAATTTTGTCTGATAGGGACATGCAGGTATGCCTCCTTGAGGTCCAAAGTGACTAGCCAAGCATTCTTGCCCAGCATGGGAAGTAGCTGCTGTAGTGTTAGCATCTTGAATTTTGGTACTTGCAGATAGGTGTTCAGAATTGAAAGATCCAGAATGGGTCTTCATGCTTTGTCTTTTCTTGGAACTAAGAAAAGTCCTGAGTAAAATCCTTGTCCCTGCTCCTGTGTAGGTACCTGTTGAATGGCTCTCATGTTCATGAGAGCTGTAATTTGGTTTTGTGCCTCTGCCCATTGATTTGGTGGCAGGTTTGGCATTCCTTTGATCCTTGGTAAGGTATGAAAGTGGAATCTGTATCCTTGAGAGACCATGTTTAGAACCCATTTGTCTTTTGTGATGATGTGCCAGTTGTCTGCAATAAATGCTAGTTTTCATCCCAAGGGTGTTGCCAGGAGAGATTTGCTTGGTAGCTTGAGGATAGAGTCATTGTGTCTGTCTTCTGCTACCTTGGGGCATGTCTTCTCCTCCTTTCTGGGTAGCAGAACCCCATTGGCGAGGTTTGTAAGGGATCTGTGACTGACCTCTGCCCCTTGAGCATCTGTATTTGCCCCTCTGTGATCTGTCTGAAGCTGGAAAGGACCAATTTTTTGTTGGCCAATTTCTGCTGAAGCGAGGGGGTTGTACCTGCAAGAAATCCTTGACCGTTTGCATAGATTTAGCCTTATCCTCCATTTTCTTTAAAACCTCTTCTGCTTTGACACCAAATAATACATCCTGTTGTAAAGGTGCATCTAATAATTTTGCTTTAACATGGTCAGGAAGGGTTTGCTCTTTTAACCAAGCATGTCTACGAATGACTGAGCCAGTAACAGCTGCTCTACAGGAAGCTTCCAGTGAATCAAATCCGCATTGTAAAGTATGCTTGCCCACCTGTTCAGCTGCATGCAACAGATCCTGCATTTCCTTGAACTCAGGCTGTTCTGAGTGTGTGCTCGTTTTTTTGTTTTAACTGAGACATCAGGAATTGTTGATATTTCAACATGTGAAACTGGCAATTTAATGCTCTCATAGCCAGAGTTGCAGAGGTGTATATTTTCTTTCCCCATCTATCTAGGGCTCTGGAATCTCTTTCAGACAGCACAGGATTTTTAGCCATAGAAGCCTTTGCTCCCTTAGGACCCTGGGATATGGTTTCTGGGTCAGCTACACGGCTTTTATAAAGGAATTTGTGTGAGTCAGGTACTCTGTAGTATCTATCTGGTTTGGCTGGAGCAGGAGGGTAGAGAGTCTGGATTTAAACTAGACTCCAAGTAGACATCATCCACAATATCTAAAACAGGAGGAATAGCAAGAGGTCTGTGCTGGGGTAATAGAAGGAACTCTCGGAGCCTTTTCTTAGAATCTGAGTAATCCTGGCCTTCCCAGTGGAAATGTTCCATCATGGTATGTAATGTTTCCCCAAAGGAATAGTCTTCAGGAGGAGATGCTGAGGGAATAGAGTCTTCAGCATCAGAATTCTCATAAGGTGGAAAAGTGTAATCCTGTTCCTCAGAAGAATCTGAGGAGAGAGAAACCTGGTTAGAGGATGCATAATCCTCCTCTTGTCTTGGTCTTTTATCAGGAGGGGGATGGGAACCCCTGATAAGAGTAATTAAATCTTCAGCCATCTTAAGCATCTGTTTCTTAGGCATGGGGCCTTGACTTGTAGACTGATGAACAGTTTTCTTAGGTTTTAAAGGAGTTTTAAGCTTAGCATAAGATTTAATGGTGAGTGTAGTCGGTCTGAAGACACCTTCTGCAAGCGAAGGTGTTTCCTCTACACCGGTGTCTAAATCTGCTCCGGTGTCGGTAGATGGCTGTGTCGGCCTAGTAGACTCCGCTTGGGAGTCGGCAGCTGTCTTGGGTTCCAGCTCTGTGGTCGTCAGGGGCTGCGTAGGCACCTCACTGAAAACCGGAGAACTGGCAATAGGCCCAGCTGAGGCCTCAGGGTCTGGCTTATTCCTAGGCTGCCTGTCCTTATCCTTGCGTTTTTTATGAATTGCGGTCGTCGGCTGCTCCGACGGCATGATATAATTGAATTTCCTACCAAAGTAATGCCGTGCGAAGTCAAAACGGCATTTGATAGTGCGTTTATTAAACCTAGCGCAAAACCGACAACCTGTGACGTCGTGGTCTGGGCCTAGGCAAGAAATACAATAGGAATGGAAGTCCTTATGAGGTATTTGCTTCCCACAAGAAATGCAATTGTTAACTTTTTCTGACATCGGACTGAGGCAAGAAAATGTTCCCCAATGGGGTACTTGGCTTTACTGAAGACTTCGGACTGAAATTCAAATTGAAAATCTCAGGTGTCAGCTGACCGGCACTTGCGAACTGCTTCTACTTCAGGCACCGCACGGCAGGAAAGACTGGAGAAAATGGCGTCGGATGCCTCTTATATACCTCTGACACACTGACGTCAGGGAAGAAGCGACAGCAACCGACGCTGGACCAAGACTTTGGAATTCGGGCCGACTGCGGGACCGCCTGACGGCAGGATAACCCAAGTGTGATGGCTGCAGCAGGGTAACACGATGAACATCCACACTGCAAAGTAGGTTTACTAACTTGGTTTGCAGAATGCATTGTTGTTGTGTCTTTCGGCTTTTCCCGGTTAGGGATCGCCACAGCGGAACTCCGGTCCACTAATGATTGGTAGTTGATTTTTACATGCCAAGTTACCAGCCCTGACGTACAACCTTCAAAGAAGGTACGCCCATTCACGCATGCCTCCATGCAGAAGATGCTCTAGCTGAGAATCGAACCAAACAGCGTCTTACTGTGAGGCGACAACGCTACCGCAGCACCACCACCGTTTTAGCTTTTGTAAATCTTTATTTTCTGTACAATCTGAAAGCAACATTTTTTGTTTAATTAGTTCCATAATATGCTGCTGGTACGTCAACACGTGAAACTGGCAATTCAAAGCCCTGATGGCAAGAGTTGCAGAGGTATATACCTTCTTACCCAATCTGTCTAAAGATCTAGAATCCCTGTCCGAAGAGGTTGGGTTTTTGGCTCTAGTAGCCTTAATGCCTTTAGGTCCCTGGGAAATGGTTTCTGGATCTGCAGTGGGATTCTTAAAGAGAAATTTAAGAGAGTCATGTACTCTGTTGTACCAGTCAGGCTTTCTAGGAGCTGGTGGTAAGGTGTCAGGAGAAAGACTGGATTCCATGAAGACATCATCCACAATGTCCAGGACAGGGGGTATAGCTAGCGGCCTGTGTTGAGGCAAGTCTAAAAATTCTCCGAGTCTCTTTTTGGACTGAGGATAGTCCTGGCATTCTTAGTGGAAATGCTCTCTTAAAAGTATGCAAGGTTCACCAAAAGAAAAGTCCTATGGAGAGGAGGCAGAGGGTATGGAATCCCCTGCATCTGAATCCTCATATGTAGATAAGGGTATGTCCTAGTAATCAGAGGGATCAGTCATCAGACTCATGGTCTGTAGAATCAGAAGGAAAATCAATTCTTTGACTTTTAAATAAGGTCTTCAGCCATTCTAAGCATTTGTTTCTGTGGCAAGGGAGCTTGAGCATGCGCTTTGGTCATTGGTTTTCTAGGTGTAGTGCGAACTCTGGGCCTGAGAAACTCTGTATTTTTAGTCAAAAACAAAGATGTCGGTTTAATGCAAACATCAGGAGGTCAGAATACACCCTCAGAAGCCGGTGCTGGCACAGCGGCTCTGGACCCATCCAAGGTAGACATCCACAGGTTCCATAGTCAAAGAAGCATCTCACGACATACCGGACTCCGAATGGGTCTCAGCAAAGGCCTGCGAATCTGTAGAAGTGGGTATTAGGGGCTGCGAAAGCGCCTGAGTACCAACGAATAGGCGACTAGCTTAACGGAAGCGTCGTCAGCAGTTTTGGACCTATGCGGTCTGTCTCTGACTTTATCCTTATTTTTTTGAAAAGATAAACAGTCAGATGGCTTATGGAAGCCATTTCAGAAAACGGAGAATGAGCGTGAAAAAATTTAGTGACAAAGATAGCCTGGCGATGAATAGTTCAGGCGTTAAACAAGGTACAAAACCTACAGCGAGGAATGTCGTGGTCTGGGCCTAAACTGATGATGCAGTAAGAATGAAAATCTCTGTGAGGTATTTGCTTTCCACAGGCAAGACAATTGTTAACCTTTTCTGACATCGGTTAGAGCAAGAAAAAAGGATCCCCAATGGAGTACTTCGCTTTAGAAGACTTCAGGTTTGAAACTCGAAAAATGAAAATTTTAGGTAGCAGCCAGCCAGCACTTGGGAGCCTGAAGCAGAAGCAGTTCGCAAGCGGCAAGAAAAGCTGATGTAATGGCATCAGCTGCATGTTTTATACCCCTGATGACCTGACGTCATGGAAGACGCGACAGCATCAGACACAGAAATCCCAAGACTCTGGTATTCAGGCCGACTGAGGGCTACTTGCAGGCAGATAACCCAAGTGTGATGACTGCAATAGTGAAACACGAAGAACATCACCACCAGTATAAAGTAAATACCAAAAATTCCCTGTAAGCAGAGAAGAATAGAGAGAGAGAGAGACAAGGGGGATGGAGGGTGGGGAAACCAGGACTGCAACAGTGAATACACTCGAACATCTACATTTTATGGCAAGTGCACAAAACTGTACTATGTTCGTCGTGTTTCACTGCTGCAGTCATCACACTTGGGTTGGTTCCCAAAGCTGAAGAAAAGGGTGGAGGCAGTCAAGAAGACTGGGGGCTGGCTAGGATGCCCTGCAAGACTGTAGTGGCAAAGCCTGCCCTGGATTTGGAGAAGATAGGCAGGTGGTAATGCTTGGTGAAGGTATGAACAGAAGTCCATGCTGCAGCCTCCAGGATGTCCCTGGTGGGGACCCCTCTGAGAAAAACTGCAGAGTTGGAGGTTGCCCTGGTGGAATGCTTCCTGACCCTCTTTGGGGGCAGCTTCCCGTGCCGTTTGTAGCAGAAATAGATGCAGTGTGCTATACATTTGGAGATTGTTTGGTGGGATATGGCCTTGCCATTTGCCCCTGCTGAGAAGCTGACTAGCATTTGGTCAGTTTTTCTAAACAATTTAGTCCGAACCAGATAAAATCTGAGCTGTCTGTGCACATCTAGAGAGTGCAGAATCCTTCCCCCTTGTTTTGTGGGTTAGGGAAAAAGGTGGGAAAATGAATGGATTGGTTGAGAGCCACACTGGACACCACTTTAGGCAAGAAGGATGGGTTAGTCCTGAGGGAGACCCTGTTAGCATGGTAAATTATGAAGGGCTCTACAGTCATGAGTGCTTGTAGCTCTGAAACTTTTCTAGCTGAAGTGATGGCCAGAAGCAATGCTGTTTTCCAAGAGAGGAATTTTAACTCTGCTGAAGCTGCAGGTTGAAAGGGGGTAAGGTGAGCTTTTCCAACACAAAGTTAAGGTCCCAAAGCTGGGGTAGGAGCTCTTCTGGGTGGCCTTAAGTTGTTAGCCCCCTCTTAGGAACTGTTTGATGAGAGGGTGTGAGACGAGGGGTGGGCTCTGTGCTGTAATGAGCAGAGATGGCAGTGGCATGAATTTTTAATAGAAGAGAAGGATAGACCCCTGTGTAGTACGTCTGCTAGGTAATCCAGGATTAGAGGTAGGGAGGGCTGTGCTGTTTCGGCTCCCTTAGTCTGGATCCAGGTGCAGTACCTTTTCCACTTGTCAGCACAGGATTTTCTAGTGCTGAGGCATCTGGCCTCATATACATCTAGGACTTGTTTGCTTAGGCTGGCAGCTTGAGGAGAGGTCAGGGAATAAGCCAGGCTGTCAGGTTTAGGGTCTGCAATTGTGGATGCATGAATTCTCCATTCTTCTGGGTCAGGAGAGTTGGGATCTGAGGTAGGTACCGGGGAGGCAAGGGTGACAGACTGCGCAGCAATGGTACCAGTGTTGGCGTGGCCAGTCTGAGGCAATCAAGATTGCTCTTGGTTTTTCCTCCCTTATTTTGAGTAGTACCCTTGCAAGAAGAGGTAGAGGGGGAAATGCATAGATTGAGAGGTTTACCCATTGGAAGGATATGGCATCCACTTTCCAGGCCTTGCTGTGAGGTTCCCTGGTGCAGAATTTGCTCAGCTGATGATTGCTGTGGGAGGCAAATAGGTCCATCTTCAGGGCGCTCCATTTCTGGGTTACAAGGTTGAAGGTGCTGTGGTTTAGTTGCCACTTGTGTGGGTCTAGGAGATTTCTGCTTAAGTTGTCTGCCAGAGAGTTTTGGGAGCCTAGCAGGAATTGTGCTAGCAGGTGGATATGCACAGCTGAAGCAGTGTGCCAAATGGTCATGGCTAGCCTGCAGAGGGTATAAGAGTAAGTTCCCCCCTGCTTGCTGATGTACCACATCACTGTGGTGTTGTCTGTTTTGATTAGTAGAGGGCCCGGGGAGAGTAAGGGTCTGAAAGCTGTCAGAGCATGCTGAACATCTAGCATCTCTTTTTGGTCGATGTGCAGATGTATTTGATTTGAGCTCCAATGGCCCTGAATGCACCTGACATCCAGGTGCGCACCCCACACATAATCTGAGGTGTCTGTGGTGAGGGTCTGGGCGGCATGGGGTTGTGAAAAGGTAAGGCCTTTGTTGTGGCTGCATGCTGCTGCCCACCAAAGAAAATCTTTCCTTAGACAAGGTATCATAGATAATGATAGTTTCCAGGTCTTGAGAGTGTTGACACCAAAGGTTTTTTTTAGTACCAATGAAGTTTCCTCATATGCAGTCTGGCACATGGAATGAGTAGAATGCAGGAAGCCATGAATCCTAGAAATTGCAGGATTTTCCTTGCGGATATCTGGGTTCTCGTGGCTAGTTGAGAGAAGTAGCCTGTCAGATAGGCTTGTTTTTCTGGAGTAAGGAATGTCATCTGGTAATGCTGTGTCCAGGCTTGCTCCCAGGAATACAATAATACAATTGAGTGGGAACTAGATTGGATTTATTTTCATTTATAGTGTACCCGAGGGAGGTCAGTAAGTCCTTTACAAATGCAAGGAAGAAGCTGCTGGAGGGTGAGCATTTTGAATTTTGGTATCACAAGGAAGGTGTGTAGAATTGATAGATCGAGGATTGGGAGCCAGGTGCCCTCTTTTCTGGGTACCAGGAAAAGTATGGAATAGAAACCTTGGCCTATCTGGTCTGCAGGAACAGGCTGTATTGCCCTCATGGAGAGCAGGGAATGAACTTGGTTTTGGGTCTCTGCCCACTGATTTGGAGGAAGATCTGTGAACCCTTTTGGGATTGGCAGTGTGAGAAAATAAAATAGGTACCCCTGGGACACTATGTTGAGGACCCATTGGTCATAGATGATAGAGGCCCAGTTTTTTGCAAGGGGGGTGAATTTTCCTCCTAGGGGCACAAGCAGGTGGGCAGAGGTAAGGGGTGGAGTTGTAAAGTCATTGTGAGTTCTTTCTATAAGGGGGCGGCTTAGCACTCCCTGATTTTGAAGTGGAGGAACTCCACTGTTTAGATCTCTGCATTGCCTGGGTCTGCTGTCGAGGGGGGTCTACTTCCCCTAGGTCTCGTCTGAGCTGGCCTTGAGGGGGCTGGAAAGGACCAGTGCTTGGAGGGGCAATGCCTACTGAACCTTGGAGGTTGGACTTGCAAAAAGTCTGTCTGCACAGATTTAGCTTTTTCTTCCATCTTTTTTAAGACCTCTTCTGTCTTGGTGCCAAACAAATTGTCTTTGTTCAATGGTGCGTCCAATAGTTTTGATTTGACATGGTCTGGCAAGGTTCCTTAAGCCAAGCATGCCTTCTAAGTATAGGACTTGTGACTGCTGCCTTGCAGGATGCTTCTAGGGCATCAAAGCCATACTACAAGATGTGTTTAGTAACTTGGCTTGCAGAATGCGTAAGTTCCTGTAATTCTTTATTTTCTGCACAACCTGGAAAGGCAGATATTTTTTGTTTAAGGAGTTCCATTGTATGTTGCTGGTATTTCAGCATGTGGAACTGGCAATTTAGTGCTTTAATGGCAAGAGTTGCAGAGGTGTATACTTTTTTACCCCATCTGTCTAGAGCTCGGGAATCCCTGTCCGAAGGGGTGGGATTCTTAGCTGTGGTTGCTTTTATTCCTTTAGGTCCTTGGAAGATGACCTCTGGGTCAGCAGTAGGATTTTTGAAAATAAATTTGAGAGTCAGGGACTCTGTAATACCGGTCAGATTTCCTGGGAGTAGGTGGGAAGGTGTCAGGAGTTAAAATGGATTCCATGAAAACATCATCCACAACATCCAGGACAGGAGGAATAGCTATAGGTCTTTGCTGTGATAAATCTAAAAATTCCCTGAGTCTCTTTTTGGACTGAGGATAATCCTGACATTCTCATTGGAAATGCTCTCTCAAAGTATGTAGGGTTTCACCACATGAAAAATCCTCTGGAGGAGAGGCAAAAGGAATAGATTCTTCTGCATCTGAATCTTCATAAACAGACACAGGCATGTCTTCGTATTCAGAAACCTCAGAGTCGTTGGACTCCTGGTCAGATAAAACTGCTGGGGACAAGTCTCTTTCTTTTAGAAGGGGTAGGCTGGCTTCACCTAATAAGCATAAGGTCTTCCGCCATTTTAAGCATTTGAGATTGAGGCATGGAAGCACGTGCTTGAGTTTGGGTCAGTTTTTTAGGCATAGTTCGTACCCTGGGCCTTAGAATCCCGGTAGTTTTAGAAAGAATTGAAGTCACAAAAGAAGTAGTCTGTGTCGAATATCAGTAGTGCGAAGAACTTCCTCGAAAGACGGTACCCTGCTCAGCAGCTCCGGACCCATCCACGGTAGAGCCATTCGTAGGATCCTTACTCAAAGAAGAGTCTCACGGCATACAGGACTCCTAACGGGTCTTGGTAGCGGCCTGCGAATCCACAGAAGCAGGCATCAGGGGCTGCGAAAGCACCTCACTGAGGACTGGCGAACTATCGACTAGCTTAACGGAAGCATAGTCAGTTTTGGACCTGTGCAGTCTATCTCTGTCTTTAACATTACATTTTTTCAGAAGATTGGTAGTTGGATGGCTTACAGAAGCCATTTCAAAATATGGAGATAGAGAGGGAAAATATTTAGCTACAATAAGTGTCTGATGACATGTAATTCTGGCATTGAACAAAGCACAAAACCAACAGCGAGGGACATCGTGGTCTGTGCCTAAACGGGTGACGCAGTAAGAATGGAAATCTCAGTGTGGTATTTGCTTTCCACAGGGGAGACAATTGTTAACTTTTTCTGATATTGGTTAGAGCAAGAAAAAAGGTTCCCCAATGGGATACTTAGCTTTAGACTACTTCAACTACAATTTCGGAAATGAAAACTCAGGTAGCGGTCGGCCGGCACTCGTGTGAACTGCTTCTGCTTTGAGCTCCTCGGCAAGAAAGACTGATGTAATGGCATCGGCTGCCTGATTTTATACCACTGACGACCTGACGTCAGTCTGGGAGCGACAGCAATCAATGCAGAAATACTAAGCCTCTGGTATTCGGGCCAACTGAGGGCTACCCCTGGCAGGATAACCGAAGTGTGATGACTGCAACAGTGAAACACGAACAACATCTCTGCATTCCCTGGGACTCCCGTCTGGGGGGTCTGCATCCCCTGGGTTTGGGCTTAGCTGGCCTGGAGGGGGCTGGAAAGGACCAGTGCTTGGAGGAGCAATGCCTACTGAACATTGGTGGCTGGATATGTAAAAATAAAGTCTGTCTGCATATATTTAGCTTTTTCTTCCATCTTTTTTAAGACCTCTTCTGCCTTGGTGCCAAACAAATGGTCTTTGTTCAATGGTGCGTCCAATAGTTTTGATTTGACATTGTCTGGCAAGGTCTGTTCCTTAAGCCAAGCATGCCTTCTATGGACAGAACCAGGGACTGCTGCCCTGCAAGATGCTTCTAGAGCATCAAAGCCACACTGCAATGTGTGTTGGTAACTTGGCTTGCAGAATGCATAAGCTCTTGTAATTCTTTATTTTCTGCAAAAGCAGGAAAGGAAGATATTTTTTGTTTGAGGAGTTATGGTATGCTGCTGCTATTTCAGCATGTGGAACTGACAATTTAGTGCTTTAATAGCAAGAGTTGCACAGGTGTATACTTTTTTACCCCATCTGTCTAAAGCTCGGGAATCCCTGTCTGAGGGGGTGGGATTCTTAGCTGAGGTTGCTTTAATTCCTTTAGGTCCTTGGGAGATGACCTCTGGGTCATCAGTTGGATTTTTGAAAAGGAATTTGAGAGAGTCAGGGACTCTGTAGTACCTGTCAGGTTTCCTGGAAGCAAGACGAAGGGTGTCAGGAGTAAAACTGGATTCCATAAAAACATCACCCACAACATCCAGGACGGGAGGAATGGCTAAAGGTCTGTGCTGTGGTAAATCTAAGAACTCCCTGTCTCTCTTTTTTTGACTGAGGATAGTCCTGACATTCCCACTGGAAATGCTCCCTTAAAGTATGTAGGGTTTCACTAAATGAAAAATCATTGGGTGGAAAAGCAGAAGGAATGGATTCCTCTGCATCAGAATCCTCATAAGCAGACAGGGATTGCATGTCTTCATATTCAAAAGCATTAGAGTCATTGGACTCCTGTTCAGATAAAACTACTGGGGACAAGTCTCTCTTTCTTTTGGAAGGGGTAGCCTGGCTTCCCCTAATAAGCATAATTAGGTCTTCCGCCATTTTAAGCATTTGAAATTGAGGCATGGAAGCAGGTGCCTGAGCTTGGGTCAGTTTTTTGGGCATGGCTTGTACCCTGGGCTTTAAAAATTCGGTAGTTTTAGAAAGAACTGAAGATACAAAAGAAGTCGTCAGTTTGTGTAGAGTATCAGTAGAGTGCAGAACTTCCTCGGAAGCCTGTGCCTGTTCAGCAGCTCCAGACCCATCCAAGGTAGAGACATCAGCAGGATCCTTAATCAAAGAAGAGTCTTGTAGTATACCAGACTCCGAAAGGGTTTCGGTAGTGACCTGCAAATCCACAGAAGCGGGCATCAGGGGCTGCGAAAGAACCTCACTGAGGACCGGAGAACTGATGACTAGCTTAACGGAAGCGTCGTCGGCAGTTTTGAACCCGTGCGGTCTGTCTCTATCTTTACGCTTTTTCAGAAGATCAGTAGTCGGATGGTTTACCAAAGCCATATTGGAATTGGAGGACTGACAGCGAAAATATCTAGCTACAATAAGAGCCTAACGACATATAGTTCTGGTGTTGAACAAATCACAAAAGCGACAGCAAGGGACGTAGTGGTCTGGGCCTAAACAGGTGATGCAGTAAGAATGGAAGTCTCGGTGTGGTATTTGCTTTCGACAGGCGAGACAATTGTTAACTTTTTCTGACATCGGTTAGAGCAAGAAAAAGGGATCCCCAATGGGGTACTTAGCGTTAGAAGACTTCAACTTCAATTCGGAAATGAAAACTCAGTAGCGGCCAACCGGCACTCATGCGAACTGCTTCTGCTTCGGGCTCCTCAGCAAGAAAGACTGATGTAATGGCATCGGCTGCCTGATTTTATACCACTGATGACCTGACGTCAGTCCTGGAGCAACAGCAACCGACACAGAAATACTAAGCCTCTGGTATTCGGGCCAACTGAGGGCTACCCCTGGCAGGATAACCAAAGTGTGATGACTGTAACAATGAAACATGACAATTTGTTTTCTGTATGGTATTACAAACGGATTATCTGAAAATGAGCTCAGGTTGCACTGTTGTTCCTATGGTGGAAGTAAGCTGGCAGCATTTTCTGAGCTGCTCTGGGGTGAATGAGTTAATGGACAAGGACAGCACCCAGAAGCAAGTGTTCCTATAAGGTTGCCCCGGGTTCCACATAACTGATATGGAGCCCCCTTCTCTAAGAGACATCTCAACTGCTGTACTTGTGTAGAAACAGAGGGGAGCACCCCAACCATCTACTGAAGAATCTGTCATCAATATCTAGGACAGGTTCAGAAGTAAGAAGGAAGAAGGAAGGCCTACTTAAACAATGGTGGAATTGTCCACCACAGCAGGGCCTGACAATAAGGGCACAACACCATCATCATCCACCAACTCTTCATATTTATTTAATATGTACATATATGTACATACACACGCTACCATAGCTAATTCACTTAGAAAATGACCTTTCCTTGTATTTTGCTCATGCTAATGCACACTGCAATGTTTATTTTACTTAGATTTCTTTTTTTAACAATTTTGCATTGCTTCACTTTCTGCTTTGCAATTAACATTTTTCTTATTTACCATCACTGTCTTTAGACCCAGGTCACAACTGTGACTTCAGAAAAGTTCACCCACCCAGTTAAACTCAAGCAAATAAGCCAATGACCCAAAGACCACCCTTTAGTAAAGCAAATGCCACCACAAAGACTGTGGCTGATGGCAAGTAAAACTGGCAGCAAAATTCATCAGGCCTGGATCCTGTGCTGTACATTTACTCAGGAGAATAAAGCCCAAGATCTCCTCCTCAAATGGCAGGAATGACTCACGCTACGGTGTTCAACTCCTACTTGATACGATTTACTCCGGGGAAAGATAAGGGAGGACATCCTCCTATTTATGGTAACCCAGAAATACTGCCCACTTCTTTCTCTAAGATACAGCAGCAAGAAAGTGGAGAGTGGAGCCATCACTAATCCAAACCTTATTGTGCATGTCCATACCATCACAGGGTTTGGTTTTCAACAGGTGTTAGGGTGAGATGCTCATTTTCATGGGTGACATAACCCTTCAAAGATTGCCCTCTCCCCAAGCCAGTACTTCAACATGATCACTAATCTCCATCAGTAATTCAGCCACGGGATCAAGCCAAAGTTGCATCATTCCTCCCTTTCCCCATTCAGTAGGCATCTAAGCCCTTATATGAACTCTGATCAAGTGGGCCTCAGGGCTTTATCCTTCTTCACTAAAGGTGGTCTGGGTGATGTAATATCTTAGCTACCTAAAGACATCTACAAGATGTAAAATCTATGTCTATTTTGAGAACTAGAAAGAAAAGAGGGCTGCTGAACAGCAAGACTGAATGCCAGCTCAGGTATCATTTTGGGAGGGAGAAAAGACTCTAAGGCTTACACTGTCATTAAGACAGATGCCGTGCTGGGCCACTAAAAGAAAACTAAATAATTGAAACAGAGTAGAATACCAGTCATTGCTCTAACATAGAATTTACAATTACTCACCTCAAACTTTTTCAATAAAAGCAGTCCTTCACCGGAGTTAAGTTACTGACAAAAGTGTTTTAAAATCTACTTGTGTCTAGAAAAAGGAAGGACATTTTTTTTTATTTTTAAGGGCAAAAAAGGCACTTGTAAAAATGTCAGCATGGGGGGTGCTTTCCAACATTATTCTTAGCCAGTAAGAAATATTGGCACAAGAGGAAATAAAAGCCCTGTTAGTGCCTTACATCTGAAGCAGGACCCCTGTTAATCTGAAAGGTCAAATATTTGTAAAACCTATGCTGGTCCAATAAAAGGCATTATATCACGTTTGTGTTTCAGTAACTCTGTGGTTTCTGTCTTTATGGGGAAAAGTAATCAATTTTAACTCCAACACCCTCATGACCAACATTACAATGTACCGTTTTTTCAGGAAAGGTGCTTAATGGCTGTAGACAAACAGATTCCTACACTGCCACTGCCAATTTTTCAATGACAAAGTTGAAATCTCAAGGAGAAGGCAGTGGTCTGACAGGCAGCTAACCCATTCAAAAACTGTCTAACACAGTACTTCTGGCACTGCACCAGACAGGGATGGAGACCTGACAACAACTCAAGCAAATGGGCTTTAATTAGCAAAAGCAGCACTGAAGTAGCCAGGCACAGTGCGGGTGGAGTGCATGCCCATGACAAGTTTGCATCTCCCGGGCTGTAGAGAGGATTTTGTGTACTCAGGGCACACAGCATGGTGCGACTTTCCTGGAGATGGGGGGGGGGCACACATTCCTCAGGTGGGGGACTGTTTGGAGAAATGTACCATATAGATATGACAGGACATCCCCTACAGTCAGCCACTGCATGCCTGCTCCCTGAAACTCACTCGTGTGTGCGGAGTTAGGACTGTAAGCAAACAACCTTAAACCCCTGATAGCTGCTGAATGGTGGCTTCTCAGTCAGACCTTATGGCATTTGGCCCAGTAGAACATGATACCTGCATATCCACCTCTAAAGGAGTTAAGAGTGCGGCAGATGGAACAGGCAATGCTATCAATGTCTAGTAAACAGATCAATGGATGAGGCATCATCAGGCCTATGAGACAGAAGAGTAGCTTTGTATACTTTAGTATCTCTTTTGAATGCCCCCTTCCCATCAAACTCTTGTGGTAGCAGACTTTTCTGTGCAACAACTTAGGAGGAAGAGACTCCCCTGAAGACTGATGGATGATGGGATGCCTGCATAATGGTATACATTTTTTTCCTGCATCACCCTCACTTACAGCATGGTTTCTCTGTTTCTCCAGGCTTTCCTAATGGAACACATACAAATACAGCAATAAACTTAAAAGATGAGAGCATCCTAAATTAAAAAACACTCAATATTAATCTTTGCTTTGCACATAATTTAATGCCTGCAATCACAAAAGCTTTTCAAGCATGTACAAATGGCATACCCAAGGAAAATGCAATTGTACAGCAGCTTAACATAAAATTAATGGTTCGTGTAGAACAGTGCTGCAGTAGTCACTTACTACAGAGATTTTATCACTAGAAATCCTAACATCTAGCATGACACTGAGTACAGGACTTTTCTCCTTGGTATAGCATTACTCCTGGTTTCATGGATCACCACATGTGCAGTATAAAGCAGGCATCCACCATTTGCCATTTCAGAGATTTACTGCACCAAAAAAGGGGGCTTCAACTTTAGGCGTGTACTACAATATGGCGATAGCTGGGTGACTAGACAGGTGCAATACAACTGCTGAAGAGTGATAGATCACATAAGGACAAAAGGGGTGCAAGGGGGGAGTAAACGTATTCTGACCGTTACCCTGACCTGAGTAAACCCAAAGCTTTATAATTATGGGAGGGAGAAGGATGGGAAGGTTTAGGCACCCCATTCCAGCCCAAAAATAATGAAGGGACAGAAGGGATGGTGGGAAGGACAGAATACTGCAAAGGTCAGCTATACTAACATTTATTATGGTAAGTTCATAGCTGCATTATGTTCTTCATCGGATCACTGTTGCAGCAATCCTACACTAATAGGATACTTCTCAGAGCTATGCAATGCTTTGAAATGGAGTGATCCAAAGACCATGCTGGCTGCTACCACAATGGCTTAAGTGCCAAAGTCCCTCTAGAAAAAACATCATGGTAGTAGGGCCCCTAGTATCAACAGCCTTGTCGGTGCCTAATCCTTTAAAAGGCATACCAAAACTGAACACAGTGAAACAGAAATTTGGAAACTGCTTGACTGGAAATCAAAACTCTCTTTCTTGGAAAATGATACAAACAAATTGGCATGCTTTCTTCAAATTTCAGATTCTGTGCAGGTAAAACCCAAGTTGCCTGTACCTTTCTCCCTTGTTTTGAGAGTGTGGGAAGAATACAGGAAGCTGCAAGTTGTGGTTGAAAGAGTATTCTGTCAGCACTTTAGGCATAAAGGAAGGGTTAGTTCTCAGGATTACCCCCATCTCAACAAAAAATCAAGAATGGCTCTTAGCACATCAAGGTTTCCAATTCAGATACCCTCCTGGCTGAGATGATGGCCACGAGCAAAGAAGTTTTCCTGGTTAAGTACTTAACAGGGGCTGATACAGTTTGCTCTGTAGGGGTTGCAGTATGCTTATCTAAGACACAGCTAAAGTTAGAGGATGGGGTAGCCCTTTTCCTCAGTGGACTTAGGCGCAACACTCCTTTCAAAAACAGTTTCACTGGTCTTGAGTTTTCTAAAGATAGACTCCATGGTAGGCAAGATGAAATGGCCAAGAAATTACCTTGAACAAATCTGTAAGCATAGCATGAAGAATACAGCTCACTGAGATATTGAACTATCAGAGGCACTGGTACTGCTTCTGGATTCTGCCCCTTTGGCCTGGCACTAGATGTAAAACTTCTTCCACTTGGACATAACAATTACTTTTTATGGCTCATATCCCAGAAGCCTTAATAATGTTGAGCACATCCTCTGAGTACTGGTGCCTGAAGGGCACCAGGAAGAAATTATCCAAGCAGCTGAGATGAAGCATTATCAGGGCTCAGGGACCCCTTTGTGCCAAGTGTACTGAGGACAGGAAGAGTGGAAGTTTTCCAAATAATCACTGCTGCTCCCCATTAGGGGGTGGGCCTTAAGACCTCAAAGTTTACACTTTTGGCCAACCTGCCTGCTCTCTCTCTTCTTGAAATTGACTTTTTGATTGTGTACATCTTTTAGCAGCTTTCCCCTTTCCTCGTCTGTGAAAGAAGGTCCCTGGCTTGGAAGGATAATGCATATCAAACCATGTCATGGGATGAAAAGGTTGTTTCACTCCTTGCATTTCTTTAACCCCACCTCTAACGTTTTAAAAAATACTTCTGGTGTTGGGCGCCTAAAGAGCAGGTCTTTATCAACTGGACATTAAGGAGATGAGCTCTGACATCCTCCAACAGGGCTTACAGCTACAACAAGGCGTGTCGCCTATAATCAGAGAGCCTGTAGCCATGACTTCAAAAGCTGTATTTACAGCATTATATCCATACTTCAGGGAGTGTTTTGCCACACATCTGTCCTTTTAGGTAAGATCCAACTGTTCCCTTTAAAGGTTGTCTGATCTGTAAAGCAGAATAGTTAAGTAATGGAACATGGAGGGCAAAGTCCCCACATGAGGGGAAGGTCAGCACACACGTCTCTTCAAAAGCCCTGCATTGTACAGCTTTGCAAACAGCAACTTTGGTGTGATGTCCTAGTCAACAAAACTGCTCTTAACAAAACAGACCTAACTTGTTGTTTCAGTAATAATTAATGTACTTGTTTGAAAACTAACAGGCAGCAGAAAACACAAGAGTTTGAAAACAAATAACACGCATCTGCAGGTACTGCAGCCCTGTGAATGCCTTACCTCACAAGTATTGTAATCTTGGGAATCTAGAAGACCACACAGCTTTGGTAAAAGATCTGGCCAGTTCTGTAACTCTCCCTTGGAGGCAATAGTTGTGATCAGAATCCCTTAAAGAAAAAACAGTGAAAACACTCAATATCCACCGCTCATTGTTTTAGAATATGTGACATTCAACAATGTGTATTTTTATCAACCGTTTCCCCAGAAATCCTTCTACAGAATATCTACAAAACAAAGCATTATCCCTTGCATCAAACAGTCCAGAAGCACTGTAGTTGCCTAGAAATACTGGAGTTTAATGTATTAAATTCACAAACTGCAATGATCACAGCTGAGCTGATTCAATCAAAAGTACAAAAAGTATCTACCTCCAAGCTACTTGAAGATGCCTACACTGAAGTGCATGACAAATGTTGATGTAATGAACTACAAACATTTTTCTCACACGCATTTCAGATTGTATTTCTTGCTATGTATTTTCTTTTTTTTGAAAATCTTTTTATTTTATTATCTTATAGACAAACAATACAAATCACAGAAGAACACTGTACAAACATCAACAAAAACTATATACAACTATACATTGCCCATATCATTCACAATATATACAACAGATAATACATTAAGGAGATATAATACAAAAATGAAAAGTGTTTCAGGTTAAAAGACAATCAAAGAATACATTCCAAAAATTTTCAGAACAGAACTTGTGATTACCTTTATAAAAGAGATATTTTTGTGCCCTAATATGCCTAATTACCAATTCCTTTAGACCTTCCCATGTTAGTGCGGCTTGGCACTTCCAATGCAATGAGATATAATATTTGATAAATATGACAATTGAAATCACCACCTTGAGCTGAGCTTTAGTAATATTATCAGGAGGGATATGTAATAAAGCAAATTGCCAAGAAAGTGTTGATTTTTCATATCCCATTTTCTCCAGAATAACTTTAAGGGCACACCATAGTCTGTACACACATTTGCAGCTCCAGAAAATGTGATATATATCTGCTACTTGATCCTTACAAAATGGACACAGAGAAGACGAGTTGGGGTGAATTTTATTAATGATTGCAGGTGTTAAATACGCATTATTGGTGATCATGAGTTATGATAAAATAATTTTTAAAAGGGATATATTTAATACTTGATTTGAAAGCCTCTTTCATTAGTGCGGGAGTTATACTCGGGTCCTTATCTGACCAGAATTTAGAAAATACTGGCAAATTGTTAGATCTGATAGAGATTAATAACTTATATACATTGGAAGTCATTTTCTTTTTTAGCAGAATAAGTTTCCAAATAACCTTGGCAATTTCGATATTTTCTCTAGATAAGTCAGGATGATCATAGTATGGATTCAATAGTTCAAAGATTTGTCTAGTTATTAAAGTATATTTATTGGATAAATTGAAGGTTTGCCTGATCTCGGATAACTTCAGATGTTTGACTAAGAAAAAGTCTGCCATGCACTTATCCTTAATAAGGGGGAAATTGTCCAGATTTATCAAGTTACCATTTAGAGTTAAATTGGGATTTAGATGTATTGGTTGGAGGAAATGAACTGCAAAAGTTTTAGCGAAGACAATAGTTTATGAAATCTGATAACGTTATATTTCAGGCCATAAAAGATTTTATATTTGTCTAGACTAACTTTGCTCAAGAAAGGTAAGGCGGATGGATTGAATTTAAGGGATCTAATATAATTGAAGTAAAGTAATACCCAGTTAGGGTGCCAGGTATCTGAGGTATTAATATAGTTTGCTATCTTAATAATTCTACTACTTTGAATAATATCATAGTAAAGTTTGAAGTCAGGAAGAGAAATACCACCCAAATCCTTCGGGTACGTAAGTTTAGAATACGAAATTCTCACCGATTTAGGAGACCAAATAAACTTAGAGAAGGTTGAGTGTAATTTATTGAAAATTTCTTGCTATGTATTTTCTATTTCAATGAACTTGCATTTGAACTCCTATTGCAAATATATGTACAAATGCATAATTATGTAACAAATGTATAATTATGTAATTTTCCTTGGAGCTTTTCTCCCCGGGTCTCCACTGAAAACAGACTTCTGGCCCAGTCGGACATTACCCAGTTATCATATGTAAATAAATAAATCATTTACTACAGAGGTTATATACCATAAATGTTTGTTTAATCAGCTTTATTGGTATCCTTCCTTCCTCGTATGAGGTCACAATACAGCAACTGTCACAAAATTACTCATGACAAGCATGTTTTAAATGGACTATGACTTTAGCTTCTGTAGTTAACTCCTCTTCATAATGAAAGAAAAGTTGGGTAAAATCTTACCATAACCATAGATGTCCTTCTCTTCCATGTTGCAGTATTCTACACATGGGGTTTAATCCTCTTGTCTTGCTTACGTACGGCCAGTACACAAGTTTTCAACCCCTCTGAGATGCTTGGGATGTCTGACGTGGTTGAGAGAACGTGGGCCATAAAAATTATGTCTGCACGCACCAGCCCTCAAAAAGTACAGTTGTGTACACTCACATAAATGTAGATGTTCGAGTGCATTCACTGTTGCAGTCATCACATTTGGGTTTATCTGCCTGCAGGTAGCCCTCAGCCGCCCTGAATACCAGAGTCTTGGATTCCTGCGTTGGATGCGGTCTTTTCTTGCATGACGTCAGGGGTATAAAACATGCAGCCGACACCATTACTTTAGTTTTTCTTGCCCCAGATGACAGGTGCCCCCACAATGGGAAGTAATTATATGTTATGGTACCCCTCCATCAAAAAGCAGAAAGCTTAAATGCACCAAAGAAGAAGGAAAGGTAGAGCTAAGAGAAGTCAGGGGAGTGGAGGGAGGGTAATCAGGACTGCAACAGTGAATACACTAGAACATGTAAATTTATGGTAAGTGTACACAACTGTACTATTTTCTTCGTGTTTCACTGTTGCAGTCATTACATTTGGGAAGATTCCCAAAGCAATGGCTGGGAGGAGGAATTTAGATAGCATTAGGGCCAGCTATAAAGCCCTGCAATACTGCAGTGGCAAAGCCAGCTCTGGATTTAGAGAAAATTGGCAAATGATAATGCTTGGAGAAAGTATGTACAGAACTCCAGGTAGCAGCGTGTAGGATGTCCCTGGTAGGGACGCCTCTGAGAAAGGCTGTAGAGGTAGATGCAGCCCTGGTGGAGTGAGGTCTGATCCCCTGGGGGATAGGTTTTCCATGGTGCTTATAGCAGAAATGAACGCAATGGCTTATCGATTTAGAAATGGTTTGCTTTGAAATAGCCTTCCCCTCTGCTCCTGCAGCAAATGTCACCAGCAGTTGTTCAGATTTCCTTTGAGGTTTAGTCATGTCCAAGCAGAATCTAAGTTGTCTATGCACATCTAAGGAATACAGTATCCGTTCCCCTTTATTCCGTGGATTGGGAAAGAAGGTTGGCAAATGAATGGACAGATTAAGAGCCACACTGGACACCACCTTGGGCATAAAGGATGGATTGGTTCTGAGGGACACCCTGTCCGCATTAAAGATGATGAAAGGCTCCACTGCCATAAGGGCCTGTAATTCAGATACCCTTCTAGCTGAAGTGATTGCTAAAAGGAAAGCTGTTTTCCAAGAAAGAATTTTTAAGTCTGCAGTAGCAGCTGGCTCGAAAAAAGGTAGAGTGAGTTTCTCCAAGACAAAGTTAAGGTCCAAGGCAGGGGTTGGAGCTCTCCTGGGTGGTCTCAAATTTTTTGCCCCTCTGAGGAACTGCTTGAGCAGTGGATGAGAGAAGAGTGGAGGTTCTGTGTTATAATGAGCTGAAATGGCTGAGGTGTGGATTTTAATGGAGGAAAAAGACAGGCCCTTGTGACGCATCTCATTTAAGTATTGTAAAATCGGAGGTAAATTGGGCGCTGCTGTGCTCATCCCTTGAGACTGGTTCCAGGCACAGAATCTTTTTCATTTTTCAGCATAAGATTTTCTAGTACTAGCCCTCCTTGCCTCTAAAATGATATACATCACAGGTTTACTGAGGGATGGTAAAGGAGAGATTATGTAATTAGCCAGGCTGCAAGGTTCAGTGTTAGAAGCTGAGGATGCAGAATCTGGTTCTCCTGCTGAGACAACAGGGAAGGAGTCTGAGGCAGGTGCCATGGGGATAACATTGACACACTGCGCAGGAGGGGGCACCAGTGTTGGAGTGGCCAGTGTGGAGCAATCAAAATCATCCTTGGTTTGTCCGGTTTGATTTTTAGTAGTACTTTGGAGAGCAGAGGCAGAGGGGGGGAGGTATAGACTGATAGGTTTTTCCAACTGAAGGACAGAGCATCCACTTTCCAGGCTTGGAGTCCTTGAGCAAAATTTGTCCAATTGGTAGATCTGGGGAGAGGCAAACAGATCAATATTTGGGCACCCCATTTGCTTGTTAACATGATGAAAATCCTTGGTTCCAGTTTCCACTCGTGTGGGTCCATGAGGTTTCTGCTTAGTTCGCCTGCCAGTGTATTTAATTTTCCTGGCAGGAATTGAGCTTGTAGGTGCACTTGGTAGCTCAAGGCTGTGTTCCACAATGCCATGGCTAATCTACAGAAGGGGTAAGAATGTGTACCCCCCCCGCTTATGTACCACATAACAGTGGTGTTGTCCGTCTTTACCATTAGCTGTCCTGGAAGAATGCGGTCCTTGAAGGCTGTCAAAGCATTCTGTACAGCTAACATTTCTTTTTGATTGATATGCAGACACATTTGACTTGGGTTCCATTTGCCCTGAATGCACTTCCCTGCCAGGAGAGCCCCCCATGCATAGTCTGATGCGTCTGTTAGGGTTTGGGTGGCAGGGTGTGGTGTAAAAGGTAGTCCCTTGTTTTGGTGGCAGGCCTCTGCCTGCCAAAGGAACTCTAGGCGTAGGCAAGGTATGATAGGAATCATTGTTTCTAGGTTTTGAGAATGTTGGCACCATAGGCTTTTTAGATACCACTGTAGTTTCCTCATATGCAGTCTTGCATATGGAATTAAAAGAATGCAGTAGGCCATGAATCCCAAGGCTTGCAGTATTTGTCTTGCAGATAGGGTTTTTGTGGCCACTTGTTTGAAGTAGGTTGTCAAATGAATTTGTTTCGCTGATGCGAGGTAAGCCATCTGGGAAGTTGTATTCAAGCTTGCTCCCAGGAATATAATTTGTTGACAGGGTACCAGGTGTGATTTCTTTTTGTTTATGGTGTACCCCAGACAAGTTAGAACCCTTTGTACAAAGGTCAGATGATTCAAAAGTATGTCCTGGCTTTCTGCCTGAATTAGACAATCGCACAGGTATGGGTATATTTGAATATTTCTTTGCCAGCAAAATGCAACAACTGGAGCTAGGCACTTTGTGAATACCCTGGACACAGTAGATAAGCCAAAGGGCAGTGCAGAGAACTGATAGTGTGCGTAGCCTGCTATGAAGCGTAGGTATCTTCTGCAAGATTCCCTGACTGGGATGTGCAGGTATGCTTCTTTTAAATCTAGTGTTGCCAACCAGGCATCTTTGCCTAGCACAGGAAGTAATTGAAGAGTCAGCATCTTGAATTTTGGAATTTCCAAAAAGGTGTTTAGAGTAGACAGGTCCAGGATAGGATGCCATGAACTGTCTTTATTGGGTACCAGGAAAAGTAGAGTAGAAACCTTGTCCCTCTTCCTCTTCTGGTACCATACGAACAGCCCCCATGCTTAAGAGAGAAAGTACTTGTTTTTGGGCCTCTGCCCACTGATTTGTAGGTAGGTCCGGTCACCCGCTTGGTGTTGGCAACGTGTGGAAGTGAAATCTGTATCCCTGGGACACTATATTTAAAACCCATTTGTCCTGGGTAATGAGTTCCCAATTTTTTGCATGAAGAACAATCTTTCCCCCCAAAGGGGCAGTCAGTTGATAAGTGCTTGGAAATTTTAAAAGGAAGTCATTGAGACAGTTTACCATAGGGGGAGAGTTATTATTCCCAGATTTGGAAGTGGAGGCCCCCCACTGCTTAGTTCTGTGTCTCCCCTGGGACTGATACCTGGGGTTTTTGCTGTGTCTGGGTTTGGCTTGAGAAAACCTGGAAGGGGCTGGAAAGGACCAATTCTTAGAGGGCCAGTGTCTACTAAATCTAGGAGGCTGAACTTGTAAAAAAACTTAACAGTTTGCATAGATTTAGCTTTATCTTCCATCTTTTTAAGAACTTTCTCAGCCTTGTTGCAAAGAGGCGGTCCTGATTTAAGGGAGCATCCAACAATTTTGCTTTAACATGATCAGGCAAAGATTGCTCCTTAAGCCAAGCATGCCTTCTGAGCACAGACCCAGTAACAGCAGCCCTGCAAGAAGCCTCTAATGAATCAAAACCACATTGCAAAGTATGTTTTCCAACTTGTTCAGCAGAACGCATTAAATCCTGTAATTCTTTATTTTCCACACAGTCAGGAATCAACATAATTTTCTGTTTAAGCAGTCCAATAACATGTTGCTGATACTTTAACATATGAAACTGGCAGTTTAAAGCCCTAATGGCCAAGATTGCAGAAGTGTAAACCTTCTTACTCCATCTATCCAGCGCCCTGGAGTATCTATCAGAAGGGATAGGATTTTTAGCAGTAGAAGCCTTAATGCCCTTGGGCCCCTGTGAAATAGTCTCTGGATCTGCAATAGGATTTTTAAAAAGGAACTTGTGGGAGTCAGGGACCCTGTAGTATCTCTCAGGTTTTCTGGGAGCAGGAGGCAGGGGAATCAGGGGCTAAACCAGATTCTGAAAAAGCATCATCAACAATGTCTAGTACAGGAGGAGTATCTAAAGGCCTATGCTGAGGTAGGAGAAGGAAATCCCGAAGCCTCTTTTTTGAATCAGAAAAATCCTGGCTTTCCCAGTGGAAATGCTCCCTTAGAGTATGTAAGGTTTCTCCAAAAGTAAAATCCTCAGGAGGGGAAGCAGAGGGAATGGAGTCGTCACCACCAGAATCTACATAAGTAGGATAAGGGCAAATCCAGATCATCAGAAGAATCAGAAAAAACAGAATCCTGATCAGAAGATTCATAATCAACCTCAGCCCTAGGCCTCTTAGAAGGGGGGAGTTGGCTATCCCTGATTAGAGTTATTAGATCTTCAGCCATTCTTATCATTTGTTTTTTAGGCATAGAGGCCTGAGCATGTGGCCTGGGCGTTTTTTTAGGCATGGATCGAGATTTAGGCCTAAATACAGAAGGAGGCGTCGGTTTAATATGCAAGTCCATAGGCCCGAATACACCCTCAGAAGCCGGTGCCTGCACAGCAGCTCCGGACACATCCAAGGTAGAGACATCCGGGGGTTCCATAGTTGAAGCATCTCACGGCATACTGGACTCCGAATGGGTCTCAGTAGAGGCCTGCGAATCAGAAGTAGCGGGTATCAGGGGCTGCGAAAGCACCTCACTGAGTACCGGCGAACTGGTGACTGGCTGAGGAGAAGCGTCGTCGGCAGTTTTGGACCTCGGCGGCCTGTCTCTGTCTTAATCTTTGCGTTTTTTTGGAATCCCAGCAGTCAGATTGCTAACTGACGACATTTCTGGATAATTAAACCGATAACCGAAATATTTAGAGGCGAAAATAAACCAACGATGGATAATGCGCTGATTAAATAAAGCACAAAACCGACAGCAAGGTACGTTGTGGTCAGGGCCTAGGGAAGGAATACAGTACAAATGAAAATCTTTATGTGGTATTTGCTTTCCACAAGTAATGCAATTAACTTTTACTGACATCTGTAAGGAGCAAGAAAAAGTTTCCCCAACGGGGTACTTAGTTTTAGTTGTAGACTTCGGTTCTGAAACTCGAAAACGAAAATTTCAGGAGGGCACCGCACGGCGGGAAAGACTGATGTAATGGAGTCGGCTGCATGTTTTATACCCCTGACGACTTGAAGTCATGGAAGAAGGGACAGCAACCAACGCAGGACCCAAGACTTTGTTAATCAGGCCGACTGAGGGCTACCTGCAAGCAGATAACCCAAATGTAATGACTGCAACAGTGAAACACAAAGAACATCTATGGTTATGGTAAGATTTTACACAACTTTTCTATCCTTCTATTCCAGTGTTACAGTATTCTACATATGGGTGAGTGCCAAAGCTCACTGTGACTGAGGAGATGGTCAAGAGGCAGACTCCAGGAATCCGTGAAGGACAGTCCTGGCAAACCCTGCCCTGGATCTAAAGATGTGGTCTAGTTTGTAGCGTTTGGTGAAGGTGTGAAATGAAGACCAAGTAGCTGCCTCTAAAATAGTAGAGGAATCCAGGCCCCTAAAGAAGGCTCCTGAAGAGGCCCATAGCTCTGGTGGATTGTGTTTTAAAGTACAGTTTTGTACCTACCATAAATATAGATGTTAGAGTGTCTTCACTGCTGCAGTCATTACACTTGGGTTATCCTGGCGTCAGGCGGTCCCCGCAGTTGGCCAGAGTTCCAAAGTCTTGGTCCGGTGTCGGTTGCTGTCGCTTCTTCCCTGACGTCAGTGCGTCAGGGGTATACAAGATGCAGCAGACGCCATTTTCTTCAGTTTTTCTTGCCCCAGATGTCAGGTGCCCCCAAAAAGGTAGGCAATACATATTGCTAATAAAACATACAATAAGGCAAAAACAAAACCTTCACTAACCAGCAAATACACCACATAGGTAGTATAATGTAGAAAGGTATAGATATGACCCAGGTAAGAAAGAGGGGATGGCGGGTGGGTAACCAGGACTGCAGCAGTGAAGACACTCTAACATCTACATTTATGGTAGGTACAAAACTGTACTATGTTCATCGTGATTCACTGCTGCAGTCATTACACTTGGGTTGAATCCCAAAGCTGAGTCAGGGTGGCTGGTTCTATAAAGGATTTGGTGCGTCTATGAGGCCCTGCAGCACTGCAGTGGTAAAGCCAGCTCTGGATCTAGAATAAAGAGGCAAGTGGTAATGCTTGGTAAAGGTATACACTGAATTCCAAGTTGCAGCTTCCAAAATATCTTTGGTAGGTACTCCTCTAAGGTAGGCAGTAGAAGTGGCAGTTGCCCTGGTGGAATGTGGTCTAATGTTACTAGGTACAGGTTTCCCATGCTGCGTGTAGCAGAACCGGATACAGTGTCCTATCCACTTTGAAATGGTCTGCTTTGAAAAACCTTTCCCTGTGATCCTGCAGCATATGATACAAACAATTGTTCAGTTTTTCGGAAAGTTTTTGTTTTGTCCAAGTAGAAACGTAATTGTCTGTGTATGTCCAAGGAGTGTATAAGTCTCTCCCCTTTATTCTGGGGATTTGGATAAAAGGTTGGCAAGTGAATAGTTTGGTTAAGAGCCACACTGGATACCACCTTCGGCATAAAAAAAGGGTTTGTTCTTAAAGAAACCCTATCTTGGTGAAAAATGATGAAAGGCTCCACTGCCATTAGTGCCTGTAGTTCTGAGACTCTTCGTGCTGAGGTTATTGCCAGAAGCAGAGCAGTTTTCCATGATACATATTTTAATTCTGCTGAATTGGCTGCCTCAAAAGGAGGTAAAGTGAGTTTTTCCAAGACAAAATTGAGGTCCCAAGTAGGTGTTGGTGCTCTCCGGGGTGGTCTTATGTTTTTAGCCCCTCTGAGGTACTGCTTTAGCAATGGATGAGAGAAAATAGGAGGATCTGTGTTGTAATAAGCCGAGAGGTGTGGATCTTAATGGATGAGGACAGTCCTTTGTCCAGCATCTCAGTTAAGTATTATAGTATCTGAGGAATGTTTGGGACAAGAGGGTCAAGGCTTTGAGCCTGGTTCCAGGCACAGAATCTCTTCCACTTTTCTGAATAAGATTTCCTGGTGCTAGACCTCCTGGCCTCCAAAATGACATCCGTAACAGCTTTAGAGAGAGGTGTTGTCTGTTTGGCTAATGAATCTTCCATGCAGCCAGGTTTAAGATTTTGAGCTGACTGTGCAGAATCTGATTGTTTTGTTGAGTCAGTAGGTGTGGAATTTGAGGCAAAACCAAGGTGGGCCTTGAGCTAAGTTCTTTAAGATTGGGCATCAATGTTGGCGTGGCCAGTCTGCAGCAATCAGGATCATCTGTGTTTTTTCTTGTCTGGCTTTTAGGAGCACCTTTGAAAAGAGAGGCAGTGGTGGGAAGGCATAAACTTTTAGGCTTTTCCAGCTGAACGAAAGAGCATCCACTTTCCATGCTTGTGTGTGATAAGCCCTTGTGCAGAATTTTTGTAGTTGGCAATTCAGTGGGGAGGCAAAAAGATCTGTGTCCGGGTACCCCCATTTTTGCGTTATCATGCTGAAGACTTGTGGATTTAATTTCCACTCGTGAGGATCCATGATGTTTCTGCTTAAGTCATCTGCCAAAGTATTTTTCTTTCCTGGCAGGAATTGTGCTTGCAGATGAACTTGATAAGTTAGAGCTGTGTTCCACAAGGTCATGGCTTGTCTGCATAGGGGGTAAGAATGACTGCCCCCTTGCTTGTTTATGAACCACATTACTGTGGTGTTGTCTGTCTTTAATAATAATTGTCCTGGATGCAGAAGGTCCTTGAAAGCTGTTGGGGCATTTTGTACAGCCAACATCTCTTTTTGATTGATGTGGAGATGCATTTGGTCTGTGGTCCACTTGCCCTAAATACATTTTCCTGCCATGTGTGCCCCCCAGGTGTAATCCGAAGCATCTGTTGTTAAAGTCTGCCTGGCTGTGGGTAGAGTGAAAGGCTGACCCTTGTTGAGGTGACATGCCTGTGTCCACCATCGAAACTCCTGTTGTAGGCAGGGAATTAGTGGTATTACTGTTTCCAAGCTGTGAGAGTGTTGAGTCCAAACACCTTTTAGGTACCATTGTAATTTCCTCATATGCAGTCTGCAATATGGAATTAGTAGTATGCAGAATGCCATGAATCCCAAGGCCTGCAGAATTTTTCTTGCAGGGAGTTGGGACTTTGTTGCCATCAACTGAAAATACTGAGTCAGTTGTCCTTGTTTGTCTGGCGTGAGATAAGCCATCTGGGCCGTTGTATTTAAGCTTGTCCCCCAGGAATATTATCTCTTGTGAGGGCACTAGTTTTGACTTCTTTTCATTTACTGTGTACCTAGGCAAATTAGCAACCTTTTTACAAACGCCAGATGCTTTAGAAGAATGTCCTTGCTCTCTGCTTGAATCAGGCAGTCGTCCAGGTATGGATATATTTGAATTCCTTTTTGTCTGCAAAATGCAATTACTGGTGCCAGGCACTTTGTGAAGACCCTGGGCACAGTAGATAAGCCAAAGGGCAGTGCAGAGACTTGGTAGTGCATTGAACCAGCTATGAATCTGAGGTATCTTCTGCAATTTTGTCTGATAGGGACATGCAGGTATGCCTCTTTGAGGTCCAAAGTAACAAGCCAAGCCTTCTTTGCCCAACATGGGAAGTAGCTGCTGTAGTGTCAACATTTCGAATTTCGAAATATCCAGGTAAGTATTTAGAGTAGAAAGGTCTAATATGGGTCTCCAAGCTTTGTTCTTTCTGGGGACCAGGAAAAGTCTTGAGTAAAATCATTGTCCTTGTTCCTGCTGTGGCACTTTTTGAATAGCTGTCATGTCCATGAGGGCTGTAATTTGCTTTTGTGCCTCTGCCAATTGATTTTGTGGCAAGTCTGGCATTCCTTTTAGCCTTGGTAAAGTGTGAAAGTGGAACCTGTAACCTTGAGGCACAATATTCAGAACCCATTTGTCTTGGGTGACTGCTTGCCAATTTTGAGAAAAAAGTGCTAGTTTTCCCCCTAAGGGAGCTGCCAAAAGGGAAGAGCTTGGCATTGGAAGGGGGACGTCATTGGGACTATTTCCTGTAAGGTTGTGACTTGTCTTCACCTCCTTTTGGGGTTGAAGCACCCCACTGTCGTGGTCTGTAAGAGCCTTGGGGCTGAGATCTGCCTCTTTGTGGCCTGTCTGACACTGGAAAGGACCAATTCTTTGTAGGCCAATTTCTGCTAAATCGAGGTGTCTGTTCCTGTAAGAAATCCTTCACTGTTTGCATAGATTTTGCCTTATCCTCCATTTTCTTTAATACCTCCTCTGCCTTAACACCAAATAAAATATCTTGCTGTAAAGGAGCATCCAATAATTTTGCCTTAACATGATCTGGTAAACTTTGTTCTTTTAACCAAGCATGCCTTCGAATCACAGATCCTGTAACTGCTGCTCTACAAGAAGCCTCTAACGAATCAAAACAACATTGCAAAGTATGTTTTCCCACTTGTTCAGCTGCATGCAATAAATCCTGCATTTCCTTATAGTCAGGATGTTATGCACTTGTACTCATTTTCTGTTTTAACTGAGACATTAAATATTGTTGGTATTTAAGCATGTGAAACTGGCAATTTAAAGCCCTCACTGCTAAAGTTGCAGAAGTGAAAACTTTCTTCCCCCATCTGTCTAACGCTCTAGAATCCCTGTCAGAGGGAACTGGATTTTTAGCCGTGGAAGCCTTTACCCCTTTGGGACCCTGGGAAATAGTTTCTGGGTCAGCAACAGGGTTTTTATAAAGAAATTTGTGAGAGTCAGGGACTCTGTAGTACCTGTCTGGCTTGACTGGAGCAGGGGGTAAAGAATCAGGATTTAAACTGGATTCAGAGAACACATCATCCACAATATCCAACACTGGCAGAATAGCAAGGGGCCTGTGCTGAGGCAATAAAAGAAAGTCCCTGAGCCTTTTCTTGGATTCTGAGTAATCCTGGCCCTCCCAATGGAAATGCTCCCTCATGGTATGTAAAGTTTCCCCAAAAGAATGGAGAGGCTGAAGGAATTGATTCTTCAGCATTAGAGTCCTCATAGGGGGGTAAAGAGTATCCATGGTCTGAAGAGGAATCACAATATACAGAAACCTGGTCAGAGGAATCATAGTCTGTATCCTGCCTAGGCCTTTTATCAGGAGGGGGATGGGAGCCCCTGATAAGAGTAATTAAGTCTTCGGCCATTTTGAGCATCTGTTTTTTAGGCATGGAGGCCTGTCCAGGTGAACGCTGTACTTACTTCTTTGTCTTTAACGGAGTTTTAGACTTGGCTGTAGTTTTAATGGTAAGTTGTGAAGGTCTGAAAACACCCTCAGAAGCCAATTCCTGCTCAGCGGCTCTGGACCCATCTGAAGGGTTAGTCTCCATAGGCCCAACACCTTGAGTATCCAGAGGCCTAGGCACCTCCACGTGGGAGTCGGTAGCGGCCTGTGGCTCTGAGGTAGCGGGTGTCAGGGGCTGCGAAAGCGCCTCACTGAGAACCGGCGACTGGCCTAGAAGAGGCTTCGTAGTCAGTTTTGGACCTCGGATGCCTGTCCTTATCCTTGTCTCGGCGTTTTTTGTGTATTCAGGTCGTCGGTTGTTCTGACGGCATGGTATAATTAAATCTTCGGCCAAAGTAATGGCGAGCAGAATCAAACTGACGTTTAATAGTGCGTTTGCTAAATCTAGCACACAACCGACAACTATTGACATTGTGATGTGGGCCTAGGCATGGAATATAGTAAGAATGAAAATCCTTACGAGGTATTTGCTTCCCACAAGAAATACAATTATTAACTTTTACTGACATCGGTCTGAGGCAAGAAAAAGTTTCCCCAACGGGGTACTTAGCTTTATTGAAGACTTCGGTTCTGAAAATCGAATTTGATATCTCAGGAGTCGGCCGACCGGCACTTGCGAACTGCTTTTGCTTCGGGCACCGCGCGGCAAGAAAGACTGAAGAAAATGATGTCGGGGTCATCTTGTATACCCCTGACGCACTGACATCAGGGAAGAAGCGACAGCAACCGACGCCGGACCAAGACTTTGGAACTCTGGCCGACTGCGGGACCGCCTGACGGCAGGATAACCCAACTGTAATGACTGCAGCAGTGAAACACGATGAACATCTGCACCTTGCAGAGATTTACCATGGAACTGGTAGCAGAAAGTGATGGCCTTGGAGATCCAGGCAGAGAGGGTCTGTTTGGACACTGCCTTTCCCAGGGCTCTAGGGTAGAAAGATACGAAAAGCTGGTCACCCTGTCTGATGGACTTGGTTTTATGCAGGTAAAGCTGGAGTTGTCGGTGCACATCCAGGGAGTGCAGTACTCTGTCAGAGTCCCACTGTGTGTAAGGGGAAAAAGGCAGGTAGGTATATGGCCTGGTTAAGGGACAGGTCATTCACCACCTTGGGCATGAAGGATAGGTTAGTTCTTAAGGTAACCCTGTCCTCATGGAACACTAGAAAAGAGGAATAGCCATAAGGGCTTGCAGCTCTGATACTCTTCTGGCTGAGGTCAAGGCCACTAGCAGTATAGTTTTCCATGTGCAATGTTTTAAGAGAAGCTCTGTCTGCTGGCTGAAAGGGAGGGAGCGTAAGCTTTTCAAGACCATAGTTAAGATCCCAAGGAGGAGGGGACAGTTTCCTGGGAAGGGTCTGAGGTGAAATACCTCCCTTAAAGAGAAGCTTAGAAGGAAGTCGGGATGCTAGCGGGAGATACAGAGTAAGGCATGCTGAAATTGCAGACAGATGAGCTTTGATGGAAGAATAAGCCAAACCAGTCGGCAGTAGTTCACACAGGTAAGACAGGTCTAAAGGGGGCTCGCTAGAAAGTAGGTCCAAGCGGTCTTTTGGGACACCATAAAGTAAATCTTTTTCACTTTGAAAGGTAGGCTTTTCTTGTATTTGGTTTCCTGGCCTCCTATAGAACATTGAGCATGTCCTCATTGTAAAGGTATCTGAGGGGGTTATGAATCCTTTCAAACATACTGTGAGGTGCAGAAGCTGCCACTGTGGGTAAATCTGGGATCCCTTCGGTTGTGAGAAGGTCCACTTGGGGGGGGGGGGTGTCACATGTGGTGATTGCCCTTGGACAATTGTAGAAGTAGAGGGAACCAATGCTGTCTGGGCCACTAGGGAGTCACCAACAAGATTTTTTGGAGTGTCCTGTTGGATTTTCAGCAGGACCTTCTGAATGAGCGGGAAGTGGGGAGGCATATAAGTATTTCCCATTCCAAGAGATTGAGAAGGCATCTGTTGCCAGTACCTGCGGGTCTGGTATCCTGGTGCAAAAGTCAGGTAGCTGCTTGTTGATGGGGGAGGAAAACAGGTCTATTTGAGGTGTATCCCCACCTGTGGATCAGATCCAAGAAGACATCTCTGTGAAGCATCTATTCATGGTTGTTTGTGATGGTTCTGCTCAGATAGTCTGCCTGTGAGTTGTGGAGAGATGGAATTTAGGCCACCTGAAGTGCAATTCCCTGTGAGGTGGTTAGTTCCCATACCAAAAGGGCTAGTCAGCAGAGCAGGTAAGACTTATCCCTCCCTGCTTGTTGAGATACCACACCACAGTGGTGCTGTCTGTGTAAATCTTCAAGGGACCTTGCTGGATGAAAGGTAGAAATGCCTTTAGAGCCAGAAGAATTGCCATTATCTCTTGCATATTGATGTGTTCTACGTTGAGGTTTTGGACACAAGCCCTGTACCCTTCGATGGCCCAGAGTTGCTCCCCAGCCCAAGTCTGAAGCATCTGTGTGCATGACCTGTGGGGGTTGGAAGGGAAAACCTGGATTGTGGTTCACTTGTGTCAATCACCACTGTACTTCCATTTTCAGGCAAGAGAGAAGGGGCACCCTGTGCTCCAGGGGATGGGAGTGCTGTGTCCAGACTGTCCAAAGATACCATTGTAACTTTCTTATATGCAGTCTTGCTAAAGGTAGCATGGGGATGGTGGCTGCCATGTAGCCCAAGAGTTTGAGAACTGCCTTGCTGTCAATTTTGTAGACTGGAGGACCAGAATTAGATGCTCGGTCAATGTTTCCACCTTCTTGGGTGGAAGATAAACCTTCACAAGGTCTGAGCGTATTCTGCACCCGAGGAAGACAATGTCTTGGGTTGGCTAGAGATATAACTTTGGGAAGTTTAACTGAAATCCCAAGACTGTAGAAGAGATACTACAATGCGGATGTGTAGCTGGAGGGGCTCCTTGCTGCCTGCCTGGATCAACATGTCATCCAAGTAAGACAATATCTGTATTGCCTTTGTCCTGCAATAAGCAATCACTGGTGCCAAACATTTTGTGAACACTCTGGGTGCAGTGGAAAGCCCAAATGGCAAGGCAGAGAACTGAGTGTGAAGAGCCCACCAAAAACCTCAGGTATTTCCTGAAAGTTGTTTTTTATGGGGATATGGAAGATAAGCATCCTTTATATCTAATGTGGCCATGAACCCTTGGTGGAGTAGGAGAGGAGAGAGGGTTGGGTAGGGTCAACATCCTGAAGGTAGGGACCTTTAGGAATAGGCTGAGATGGAAGAGGTCTAGAATAGGTCTCCAGTGTCTGTCTTTCCTGAGGACCAGGAAGATCCTGGAGTAGAAACCTCTTCCTTTTGCACCTGAGGGAACTGAATCGATGGTGACTGAGCCAGCAGAGTTAGCAGCGCCAGCTGCATGATGTGCAACTGTTGAGTAGGTAAGCTGTGAGGTGCCCTTTCATTTTGGAAGGGGGAGAGACAAGACATGAAATAGCCATTCTGGAGGATTGACAAGACGCATTTGTACAAAGTGATGTTGGCCCACACAGGGAGGCAGTGACAGAGGTGGGCTGACAGAGGTAAGGAAGGAGAGGGGGACAAGGAAGGCAGGAATTCAGGTGCTACCTGCCCTGTCTTGAAATGGCGGCCTCTGGTGAGAAGAAAGAGATGCCTTAGTTGAAGGGGGTTGTTTCCTTGTAAGGCTTCCTAGACCTTGAAGGAGTAGCAAGACGAGAGTGCTTCCTTATGAACTGGGTTTTAGCTGAAAACTTTCTTTGAAACTTTGGTATGGGGAGACCAGCAAGTGTTTAAGGTCCTGCTTATCTTTACCTTTTTGCTGTAGTGATTTGAAAAGGATTGCTACTTTAGAACCAAACAATGCTGTACTGTTCAGGGGTGCATCAATAAACTTTGCCCTAAAATAATCAGGCAGGGGTTGGAGGCAAAGCAAAGTGTATCTTCGTATGGCAGAAGCTGATGCTGCTGACCTTGCTAAAGATTCAGCAGCATCATAACTGCACTTTATAGCATGCCTGGTGACCTGGGAAGTGAGGGCTAGGAGTAAGGACAGTGAGGCTTTGGCAGAGCAATCCAGGATTATCAGCTAGTTCTTTGGTGGCTGATTCTAGGAGGGACAGAGCACATACTTGGCCACGTGTGTCTGGTAGTCTGTTGCCCTGAAGGACAAGGTAGCAGAGGTATAAATCTTTTTACCCAGATGTTCCATTGTTTTGCTGTCTTTGTCAGCAAGGAGAATGATGGTAATGGGTAAAAGCTTAGAGGACTTGTCCATAGAGATACAGATTGTGGCTGGATCAGCAGGTGGGTACTTAAGCAGATGCTTAGCAGTGTCAGGCATCTTATAAAGTCGGTCTAGTCTGCATGGAGCAGGTGGCTGGGAATCTGGATTAAGTGATGCTAAGGAAAAGGCATCTAGGAAAGCAGGCAGTATAGATGGAACAGCAGATGGACTTGGGGAATCCATCTGAATGAGGTCACATCATCCTTTTTGGACCTCAGTCATTTCAGGGGATTCCCACTTGAAATGATCCTTCATCTTCGAGATAGTTTCCCCAAAGGTCAAGTCTTCAGCAGGGGAGTCAAGATCGACTGATTCTTCCTCTGGGGAGCCATACCCCATGGGGGAAGAATCCTGGGAGGTGTAAGATAACGATTCCTCAGAGGAAGAATCAGAAAGGTCTTTCTCTTCCCTCGTGTTAGGATCTGAGGTCTGAGGCTTAGCGCTCAGGAGTGGTGGGGATACGTTAGCACTCAGAGCAGAGGTAGGCCGCAAGGCCATGAAAGCATTTTACAAGCTTTGACCGAAAGCCTGCCAATCAGGCATGCTTTCAGAAGAGGGAGAGATGCTTTCTTTTGTCTTTCTTTTTCAGGGGCCTAGCATGCGTCTGAAGGGGTCTAGAATCTGGAGACTGTAAAGGACCGGAGGGATCAAACGGGCCCTTCTGAAAACTCTGGTTCCCCCCGACATTGGAGACCAACGTCGGTAAAGCCTCAGCGAATGTGCTCGCACCATGGAATTGTGCGGCATCCGTGGAAGTACCCACTATATCCATTGCAGCAGATCCGAATCCCTCTACCAAGCCGAGGGCACAGGCTGAGGGATCAGATGGTAGAGGCCCAGCTGAAGAGGTAGGCCATAAGGTCTTGGCCTTCTTTTTTGGCGGTTCTAAAGGAACAATGGAGGAGCCCTCCATTCCTAATGCAATCTGTTTAAGGCATTGTTTTTTCCAAGTAAAGGTTTAAAGCATGCAAGCAGCTACATAGGGTCTTGGGTACAAATGCCTGACAAATAGAGCAGGCTTTGTAGTCGTGCAACCGACCCAAGCAGAAAAGAAACTGATCGTGGGCATCCTTGTGGGGAATCTACCGGCCGCACTTGCACTTGTCCTTTCTGGATGACATGAACAGGCATTACAAGTAAAAGGAAGGACTGAAATGGTCCCCAACAGGGTACTTATCTTAATTCTTTGAATCTGATGTCAGCAGTAGCAAGAACACCTGGCGTACGACTGGCGGCTGAGAAGTTCTAAGGGCTGGTGCATGCAGACGCCACTTTTATGGCCCACATTCCCTCAGCCACGTCAGATGTACCATGCACCTCAGAGGGACTGAAAACTTTTGTATACTGGCCATGCATACACAAGACAAGAGGAGTAAACCCCATATTTTGAATACTGCAACACTGGAATAGAAGGACATCTGAATAATTAAGCCTACGTAGTATTTACAGACTACAATAAAAGATGTGTGACACGCCCGTGCACTGGCCCAGTAATTAAGGAGCCTCAGTCCTCACCACTAGCACCAGTGAGGGGCATGCACATTGGGATGGATAACAAGCACAAACAGTAAAGTAGAATTTCCCTTAAGAGCACACAGAGATCACAGTCAATCCGGGACTGACTACTCCCTTTCTCTCCAGATCCCCAATAAGACTCCCCACCGGCACAGCTATAGGGTACAAGTCTCAGCCTGGTGGTCAAGCTAAAACCTCCAGCACCCTCTCTGTCCAGCCAGTGCTTCGTGTCCCTGCCCAAGTAGGTGACACGCACACACACACACGCACACACCCACACACACACCCACACCCACACCCACACCCACACACCCCCACACACACACCCCACACACACACACACCCACACACACACACCCCACACCCACACCCACCCACACCCACACCCACACACACACACACACACACACACACACACACACACACACACACACACACACACACACACACACACACACACACACACACACACACACTTTGAGATACGAGTTGTATACAAACACACAGACACTCCTGGGGAAGGCTGGAACAGGTTCTCCAGCTATGCCCCCTTCTCCACCCAGGCTATAAGGTAGAAATCACTGCCCCCTACCACTAATATCAGCTAATAAGGCCCTTCCCAAGGGTGTCCAGTTTTACTGTGCAATACTATTATTATCCAATTAGTAAGTATGACTAACAGCAAGGCTTACTGGAATGGCTTGGACAGTATCACTATATAGCATGCAATGTACTCTAGAGCATAAATTACATCTACACAAAACAGCCACAGTTGAAAGGTTTACAAATATTTAATAATAAATAATAAAAACACGTAACAAATCTCCTCAATTCAACACAGTGCTAGTCAAGAGTTCAGACATCACAGGAAAATGCTTAAAATAATACTGTAGAATAGTCTGACAAATATAGAAAACAGCTAGTTTAATCTTACTATTTTCTATCCATTACTAAGAGAAACAATATTCTAAATAACTAACATACATACATAGCAAAGGCAGAGTACTGGTGATGTCCTCAGTTCTGAAGACAAATGTAAAATGCCAATTCTTTCTCTCTGAGAAAGTCTTAAATTGATTTTAAATTGCATAATTCTTAACTGTTCTGATTTAGCTTCCCAGGCTAACAGAAACTCAAAATTTACATTTCTTTCTGTAACGTGCACCTGCAGGAAACCACAGCAATAAGACATTATATATGTAAAAATCTAGCAATTAACACTGGTCTCTGAGTTTGAGATCAGTTATACAATGCTTGACTTACCAGCTTTCTTCCAGCTGAGAGCACTGTGGTTACATTTTTGAAGCAAAGTACAACATATAGTTTAATCATAACATATAGTTCTCTTTTACATTTGTAAATTCAAGCCTGTGGATTATATTAATACTTACAACTCACATAGAATTACACAAGATTCTATCTGGCTGGGCTGGCAGCCTGTCAGTTTTTCACAACATGTAGCTTTATTTCCTTTTGCAAAATAGGTTGTTCTACAATTACTTACCTCCATATATACACGCTGTAAGGTTAATGCGGCTTTCTTAGGAATATCTTTCTTATTTACTGCAATATCAACATTTGTGTTTTACTTTGTACTCACTTTTATCAATACTGTGGCCTAAAGCGATTAGTGCATTACCCTGGTCAACAAACTATACTTGAGAATTACAATGGCAAAAAAGGATGAATTTACAAAGATGCAGTCAAGTAAGAAGTTCAGTTGTGTAAGTAAATTTAACATAACAGATGTTCAAATGATCGCTGTTGCAGTAGCCTTAGCTATGTGGGTTATAGCCATCACAGAATATTACTGTTGGCCATATTCTAAATCTTCAGGGCACCTTCCATATACACAATTAGCTCAAGCTGAGACAGGGGGAGAATGGACTTAGCAAAGCCTGTTCTGGATCTGGGAAAGGAATCAATTTTATAGTTCTTTGTAGAAGTGTGTATAGAGGACTATGTTGCTACCTCTAGAATATTTCTATAGTCCATCCCTTTCCAGAAAGCCACCAGAGAAGAAAAAAGCCCTTGTGGAACAGGGTGTAACCCTACCTGGAAGTGGCTTATGGTGTTTATTACACAAGGGAATAGCATGAGACAACTATTTGGTAGTCATCTGTTTTGAGACTGGTTGGCCTTTCCTCTTATCTTTCTAAACAGCTGATAAGGTTCCAGCTCTGTCTAGGTAGTACCTGAGCTGCTCATTGATATCTAAAGTTTGAAGGATCCTTTTTCCCTTGCTCTAGAGTACAGGAAAAAAAAAAAAACTGGGAGATTGCTACTCTGGCTTAAAGATCAAGTGCAATATTTTTAACCAATTCTTTTTGTTATAATTTCCCTTATTTTCTAACGTGGGCTTTCTTATTCGAAAATGTGCAGTTACTTCAGTGGACTTAAAATAAATTTAATGAAATGGTGTTTCTGTTTACTGTAGAATGAAAAACTGTCCGATTACTTCCCAATTCCATGCCATCCAGCCCAGACTTCTGATAAAGCATTATCCTGGAGAAACAGTTCTGTAGTCTGCAGCACATTTTACTAAGAAAGTAAAGTACAGTTTTGTACCTACCATAAATGTAGATGTCCGATAGATATGCAACTGCAGTCCTGACATATGGGTTGTCCTGCCTCAGGCAGCCCTTCGGTCGGCCGGATTCCAAAGTCTGGGTCCGGCGTCGGCTGATGTCGCCTCTTCCCTGACGTCAGAGCGGCTGGGGTATAAAAGCATCAGCCGACACCATCTTCTTCAGTGTTTCTTGCCCCAGATGCCAGGTGCCCTCCAAGGAAGGCTAAATTTAGAGAATGGATAAAATTCCAGACATGCACAATAGTAATAAACAGATACACCATAAATACTATCCCCAGCTAATATGAAAAAGGAGGGAGTGGACCCAAAAAGATAATTACAGAGGGGTAGGAGGGAGGCAAAACCTGACTGCAGTTACATATCTATCAGACATCTACATTTATGGTAGGTACAAAAACTGTACTATGTCCTTCAAGAATGCAACTGCAGTCCTGACATATGGTTTGAATACGATAGCCAAGCTGGGGGTGGTAGGATCTAAGATAATGATGGTGTAGCTAAAATGCCCTGCAGGACTGCAGAGGCAAAGCTTGCTCGGGATCTGGAATATAAAGGCAGGTTGTAATGCTTGGAAAATGTATGCACGGAGCTCCATGTAGCAGCTTCTAGAATGTCCTTTGTAGCCACCCCTCTTAAAAAGGCTGTGGAGGTGGCTGTTGCTCTGGTGGAGTGTGGCCTGATATTGGCTGGAACACCTTTTCCATGGAAAGAGTAGCAGAATCTGATGCAGTTTCCAATCCATTTTGAAATTGTTTGTTTGGAAATTGCCTTCCCTTGTACTCCAGGAGCGTAAGCTACAAATAGTTGGTCAGACTTTGTTGGCCTTTGTTCTATCCAAGTAATAGCGCAATTGTCTGTGTATGTCCAAAGTGTGCAGAAGTTTTTCTCCTTTATTTTGAGGTTTGAGAAAGAAAGTAGGCAGGTGAATTGCTTGGTTCAGAGAAACCCTGGATATCACTTTTGGCATGAATGAAGGATTGGTTCTTAAAGAGACTCTGTCCTGATGAAAAATGAGAAATGGAGGTACTGCCATGAGGGCCTGTATCTCAGAGACTCTTCTTGCTGAAGTAATTGCCAACAGGAAAGCTGTTTTCCAGGAGAGAAATTGCAATTCTGAAGATGCTGCTGGCTCAAAAGGAGGAAGAGTTAATTTTTCCAAGACGAAATTGAGGTCCCATGCAGGCACTGGTGGTTTTATTGGAGGTTTGATATTCTTTATCCCCCGTAGAAACTGTCTTAGCAAAGGATGTGAGAACACAGGTGGATCACAGCTGTATTTTGCTGAAATTGCCGAAGCGTGTATTTTTATGGAAGAATATGAAAGGCCATTGTAAAACATTTCTGCCAAGTATTCTAGAATCTGTGGGATGTTCAATACTGATGCATCCTGACCCTTGTTGGCATTCCAGATGTTGAACCTCTTCCATTTGGCTAAATAAGTTTTTCTGGTGGAAGGCCTGCGTGCTTCCAGTAGGATCTCTTGAACTTTTTTGGAGAGGGGAAATATGGGGAGAAGTCATGTAACCCTCCAAGCTGTCAGTTGCAATGTTTGCAGGTTTGGATGGACAGTCCTGTAATTGTGCTGGGTTATAAGCAGAGGCCATAGAGGCAGGGGCCACGGTTTGGTGCGAGTTATGCTCCTTAGTAATGGGTACCAGTGCTGTCTTGGCCAGTCTGGAGCTATCAAAATGCCTTTCGGTTGTTCTGCTTTGATCTTCAGTAAAACCTTGGTCATTAATGGTAGAGGCAGGAATGCATAGATTGTTAGAGAATTCCAACTGAAGGAGAGAGCATCTATTCTCCAGGCTCGAGGATGGTGTGTCCTTGAGCAGAACTTTTTCAGATGATGATTGTGGTGTGAGGCAAAGAGGTCTATGTCCGGCCTTCCCCATGCATGAGTTATTTGTGAAAAAATGTCTGGATGCAACATCCATTCGTGGGGGTCCATAATGTTTCTGCTTAGACTGTCCGCCAGGATATTGTCCTTGCCTGGAACAAACTGGGATTGCAACTGTATGTTCAGTTCCAGGGACTTTTCCCAAAGAGTCATTGTTAGTCTGCAGAGGGGGTAAGAATGAGTGCCTCCCTGTTTGTTTATGTACCACATAACAGTGGTGTTGTCTGTCTTTATTAGCAGATGACCTTGAAGAAATTCTCCGAAGGCCTCGATTGCATGAATCACTGCCAACATCTCTTTTTGATTGATGTGCAGATGCAATTCTCAGGGAGCCCATTGCCCTTGAATGCATCTGCCTTCCATGTGCGCCCCCCATCCATGATCTGAGACGTCTGTTGTAATGGTTTTGCTTGCTTGAGGTTTGTTGAAAGGCATGCCTTTGTTTAGCTGGCTTGCCTGTGCCCACCACAAAAATTCCTTTTGTAGACATGGAATGAGTGGAATAATTGCTTCTAAGTTGTGGCTGTGTTGAGACCATAGACTTTTTAGGTACCATTGTAGTTTTCTAATGTGTAGTCTTGCCAGCGGAATCAGGAGAATGCAAGATGCCATGAATCCCAGGGCCTGCAGGATTTTCCTTGCAGTCATCTGGGTGTGCTTTGCTAGGCTTTTGAAGTAATCTGGTAATTGTTCTTGTTTTTTTTCTGTGAGGAAAGCCATTTGTGAATTTGTGTCCAGTTCGGCTCCTAGAAAAATTATTTGTTGGGATGGCAGAAGTCTTGATTTTTGAATGTTGACTGTGTATCCCAAAGCCTGTAGTAAGTGAATGACATAGTCCAAGTTTCTCATCAAGGCTTACTGGCTGTCCGCTTGTATAAGGCAGTCGTCCAGATAAGGGTACATTTGTATCCCCTGAAGTCTGCAATGTGTAATTACTGATGCCAGGCATTTCGTGAATACTCTGGGCGCAGTAGATAAGCCAAAAGGCAATGCTGAGAATTGATAATGCTCTGACCCTGCAAGAAATCTGAGGTATCTTCTGCAGCTGTGTCTGATTGGGACATGCAGGTATGCCTCCTTGAGGTCCAGAGTAACCAGCCAAAACCCCTTGCCCAGCATGGGAAGGAGTTGCTGTAACGTCAGCATTTTGAATTTTGGCACAATGAGAAAAGTGTTTACACAAGTCCAGTATAGGTCTCCATTGCTTTTCTTTTCTTGGAACAAGGAACAGTCTTGAGTAGAATCCCTGGCCTTGTTCCTGAAGAGGAACTTTTTCTATTGCTTTGATTTGTAGCAGCTTTGAAACTTGTATGAGTGCCTCTGCCCTTTGATTGTGTGGCAGGTTTGGCATGCCTTGTCTTGTTGGTAAGGTATGGAAGTGGAACCTGTAACCTTTGTCTATTATGTTCAAAATCCTTCCGTCCTTTGTAAAAACGTGCCAATTCTTTGAAAATAAGGATAACTTTCCGCCTAAAGGAGCTTCTCTTTGAGCCTTGGTCAGCGGTGTCAAAAACAAGTCATTGTGATTGTCCCTGTGGAGCAGTGGGAGTCCCTGCGCCACTTCTCTGATTAGTTGGTTGCCATTGGTGGCCCCTGTAGGAGCCTCGGTATTGCCCTCTACCTCGAGCACGCCTGCTTTTTCCCCTTTGAAACTTGTCAGTGTCTGGAAAGGACCAATTCTTCGAAGGCCAATTCCTGCTGAACCTTGGTGTCTGAACCTGGAGGAAATCTTTGACTGTTTGTACTGATTTAGCCTTTTCCTCAATTGATTTCAACACACCCTGTGCATTAGCACCAAATAGCTTGTCTTTTTCCAGAGGTGCATCTAAAAGCTTTACTTTAACATGGTCTGGCAATGACTGTTCTTTCAACCAAGCATGTCTACGTATGACGGCCCCTGTCATAGCTGCCCTACATGAAGCTTCCAATGCATCATAACCACACTGAAGAAAATGATTGCTAACCTGCTGAGTATTATGCACCAAATCCTGCAAAGCCTTTCTATCTAAAGGCTCAGGAGAGGCTAACTTTTTCTGCAAATCATCCATCAGAAAATCCTGATACTGAAACATATGAAAAAGACAGTTAAGAGCCCTCAGGGCAAGGGTGGTAGAGGTATAAACTTTCTTACCCCACCTCTCCAGGGACCTAGCTTCCCTGTCTGCGGGCAAAGGATTCGTGGAAGTGGCCACTCCTTTGGGCCCGAGAAATAGTTTCTAGGTCAACAGAGTGGGCCTTAAAGAGATGCTTATGAGTTTCAGGAACCCTATAATATCTGTCAGGCTTGACAGGAGCAGGAGGGAGAGAATCAGGAGAAGTACTGGAGTCTGAGTACACATCATCCAATACATCTAACACTGGGGGAATAGCTAAAGGCCTGTGCTGGGGTAACTTAAGGAAGGTCCGAAGCCTTTTCCTGGAAACCGAGAAGTCCTGGTCCTGCCACTGAAAATGCTCTCTCATGGAGTGCAGAACTTCCCCGAAAGAAATATCCTCAGGAGGAGAGGCAGAGGGAATGGATTCATCTGCATCAGAGTCCTCGTAGGCCGGGAAGGGTTCTTCCTGCGAATCTGAAAGTCCTGACTCACCAGAGGCCTCATCTGAAGAATGGGTATCTGTCTGCTCAACCCTAGGCCTTTTGTCTGAAGGCGGCTGAGAACCTCTGTCTGGATGAGCCTGGGAGCCCCTGATTAAAGAAATTAGATCTGCAGCTAAAGTCATGATCTGTTTATCAGAAGTGGGAGTCTGAGAAAAAGATTTAGGAGAGTGAGACTTAGCCTGGCTGGCAGCCTTAGCACGTGTGTAGGCCTTGATAGACATAGACACAGGAGGCCTAGCTGCCCCACGTGCTGGAGTAACTTTGTCCACCGGTATGGAGTCAGGCAAATCTTGAGCTTCGGTTTCAGGTGGAAAAACAACAACCGGCACCGGGGAAGGCTCCGGAACCGAAGTGTGCGGTAAAGTGGTGTCGGCCTGGAGCAGTTGAATTACCGCCTCCGAAGAGACCAATGCACTCGCGGTAGGCTTAGGCGTGGTGTCGGTGGAAGTCGCGGGCCGCGAAGGTCGGTCCCGGTCCTTCCGTTTTTTGGAAACGTGTGCTGTCGGAAGTTCCGATGACATGGTATAGGAGTAATTTTCCCCAAAAAAGTCTTCAGCAAATTCTGCCCGGCGCCTAAGTGTGCGCTTATTGAAGCGAGCACAGGCAGAGACGTTGTGGTCTGTGCCGAGGCAGGGAAGGCAGTAAGAATGGAAGTCCTTATGAGGTATTTGTTTACCACAAGACAAACAATTATTAACTTTTTCAGTTTTGTCTGACATCGGCTGAGGCAAGAAAAGGTTCCCCAACGGGGTACTTAGCTTTTTGATGACTTCGGTATCTGAAAACACAGGAGCTGGCCGACCGGCACTTGCAAACTGCTTCTGCTTAGGGCACCGCGTGGCAAGAAAGACTGAAGAAGATGGCGTCGGCTGATGCTTTTATACCCCAGCCGCTCTGACGTCAGGGAAGAGGCGACATTAGCCGATGCCGGACCCAGACTTTGGAATCCGGCCGACCGAAGGGCTGCCTGAGGCAGGACAACCCATATGTCAGGACTGCAGTTGCATTCTTGAAGGACATCTAGAATGCAGCACTGAAGGAACTAAAGTAAAAACAACAGATTTTTGAATAAGAAAGCCAACTTTTCAAGATGAAGGCATAATTATAACAAGATGAAATGGTTAAAAATGTTGCACTTTATCTTTAAAGTAAACTCTTAGACCATCTTAGGCATAAATGTATGATATGATCTCAAATAAGCCCTGTCCCTGTCGGGGGAAAAAGGGTAAGTGCTGACTTCTTCACAAGAGATTGAACTCAGGTACTCTCAGTAGATGTCAACAATCTTCCAAGTTAAGAATACCTCAGTTTAGCCTTATGAGCGGATTCAAATGAAACTATAAGCCTCTCAAACATAAAAATTCAGATTGCAAGGAATAGCTACCAGATTCCTAGATGGATGGGTATTGCAAGACCTCTTTCAAAAAATGTTTAACTTGAGCATTACTAAAAAAAGGGGGACTCCAAAGGGCAGACAAATGCACCTTGATAGAAGAATACAAAAGACCACTGGGCAGTAGCTCACACAAAATCTACAGCCAGAGGCAGCCAGGCCTGAAAAAGATCCTGGTTCTTTATCATCAGCTAGAACTGGGCTACCCTGCCTAAGTAACTATAAGGGGTTATCAAAGACCAACCCCCATCTTCCAGCAAAGTAAGCCAGGACATTTTCCCCTGCAATGTCTGTAAGTGGCTTGCCCAAACACTTGGCGCTTAAATAAGAAGCTCCCATCCCAGACAAAGCAGGCTAAGCCCATGTAGGTCTTCTTGTGGGCAACATGAATACACTGAAAACTGTTTAGGATATTAATGTGCAAACTTTTCACAAGCATGCGTCAGGACTGAAATCTGAACTTTTAACAGCTGCAGAAAAAAAGGAAGGCAAGCTCATGGAGATTTCAAAAGCCTCAATTTCTCCAAAGTGATTATCCAGTGGGGAAATCTAGGGCGACTAATCACCACCACCCTTATTAGTCTTCTCTTGGACAAGGTAAAGTGAGGTCACATGTGAGGTGTGATCAGTCAGTGCACAGATGCACAGGCACAACTGTTTAGCTTCTCAAACTGCCAGACTGCTGCTGACACAAAAAATGAAGCCAGCTGAGAAAGGCCTTTATGTTTGATTAATTTCTGCAGAACTTGTAATATCTGCTTTCCTTGCCAGAGTCAAATAAAAAATACAGTTAAACAGCAATTATTTAGGCATGACAGTATAAATCAAACTTACCTACAGTAGCTCTAATCAAAGGAGAAGAGTCTCCAATATTTTTCAGACATTCTGCTTTGATAAAATCTGTTACGCCATTTGGAAAGTTGTGGAAATGTGCTTTGACATTATTCTTCAAAATCAGACCACTAAGAGAACGTGTGGCCTCATCTATAACAAAGCAAAAAGAACAACAGTCAACTGTTGGTCAGTATACAAGAAACACTTGCCAACTTTTATTCAGAGTATCAGTTTTACACAGTCATTTAAAAGCAATGTGAAGTAGGTGTACTTACAACTGATGTCTTAATGCAGTATCATATATCACTGTATTTAAGAATATTTCAGGCTACACACAAACTGTGCCCCTAATCAATGGTGTGTTGTTCCTTTTAATAACAAGACTATACGTGCTACTTGTAACTCAAACAAAAAACACTAAGCAAGTGATCATAAATACACAAAGCAAACAATAAAATTGAGCATGCAAACCTATCTTCACAGGACAACATGCTCTGAAAACTTTACAATTTGGGTGATCAACAAAATAAGACCAAAGTACCATCCTGAAGGCTTTGTCTTAAACCCTTGATCCAACTGCAAAAAGAGGAAGTTAGTACAAATATACACACTACTGATTTTCAGAACTAGTTCAAACATAAAACTCCACAGAGAATACAAGAAAAAGAAAAAATAATCTGGTTCCACACAGCAGTGAAAATCAATATGTCCTTTATTGTAGTAGGTAAGTGCTTTCTCGGAATAACATCCGCTTCATCAGACCAACAAAGATAGAAGAGCAGTTACTTTTTTAAACACTAAAAAATCCAATCAAAAATCAGATAAAATGTGCATCATAGCTAAAAGCCATGTGATAAAATACATCTGTAGAATATATAGATTGTTAAAAAATTGAATAAAACAGACTAAAAAAAAAATATGTACTTAAAACTGGTAACAGTAGTAAAAAATAATAAAAGATGGACTACTGAAACATATATGATAAAATATTAAGAGAGATCAATGCTTTAATTGCCGTGCTTTAAGGAAGGGTTTCAGGGAAACTCTGTTGTTTAAACCAGGAGGTTTATCAGCTTGAAAGAGCAAAATCCATTTCTGCTCACTAGATTCTCTTCTATTATTTATGTCACCTCCTCTCTTGGTACTATGCAGAATCTCTAGTACCATAAAGCTAAATTCATGTTCTTTACCCTCTTTAGCTACATGTAGTGATAGTGCGCTGGTTTCTTTAACATTCCTGATATCGCTTAAGGTGTTCAAGTATTCTATCCTTAAACACCCTGTTCGTTTTCCTTATATAAAATGAGAAGCAGGTAAGTACAACAGCAAAAATAGACAGCATTTTGTGTTCGACAATCTGCATAAAAAGCAGTATCTATCTTAAAACCCAAAGTGGGATGTGTGAAATGATTACCAATATGTATATGTGTACAGGCCATACAATTCCTACACATATATGTACCAAGTCTATCGGATATTATAGTTGATTTAGTATAAAAGGATCGATAACAGAGCTGACTCTTGAGTGATCTATTATTTCTAAAAGCAAAATCTGGCTGTGTGCCAATGACCCCCATTCAACTCATGTACAGTAGATAGAATATCCCAGTTCTTTTTAATAATATCACATGCTGCATGCACATTACTGGCAAAGGTCAATGGCATCCTTAGTTTATTCCTGGAGGTATAAGTGGAACCTTCACTTGAGAAAGTATTGTCAATATTATCCCTGTTAATACTAATGGGGAGGGGGGAAAAGTATGCCTGGCACTTACCTGATCTATGCCGCCATCCTACTGCTATTTGAGAATCAATAAGTTTACTACTATAGCCTCTTTCTAAAAATTCTTGTTTAAGTGTTTGTAATGCAACAATGAGACTATCATCATCATTAAAAAGTCTCATAGTTCGAAATATCTGTCCTTTCAACACATTGAATTTCGTATGATTCGGATGCATACTGCCATAATTTAGAACATTATTCTTTCTAACAGTTTTCTTGTACAAAGTAGTAGACACAGTGGATAAATTATTTTTAATAACTTTAACATCCAAAACCTCTACTTCTTTATCAGAATATTCATAGGTAAAACTCAAAAAAGTATTCAACTGATTTAAGTATAAAAGAAACTCTTGTAGCCGCTGCTCTGAGCCATGCAACAAAAAAAATATAATCCACAAAACATTTATACCATTTGATGTTAACCTGGTATTCATTATTCGAAAGTACATGTTTAGCTTCCCAATTAGCTAGGGATAGGTTGGCGTAGCTATTAGTAACTTTATAAACATTGGTTTAAACAACAGAGTTTCCCTGAAACCCTTCCTTAAAGCACGGCCATTAAAGCATTGATCTCTCTTTTAATATTTTATCATATATGTTTCAATAGTCCATCTTATTATTTTTTACTATTGTTACCAGTTTTAAGTACATATTGTTCATTTAGTCTGTTTTATTCAATTTTTTAACAATCTATGTATTCGACAGATGTATTTTATCACATGGCTTTTAGCTATGATGCACATTTTATCTGATTTTTGATTGGATGCTTTAGTGTTTAAAAATGTAACTGCTATTCTATCTTTGTTGGTCTGATGAAGCGGATGTTATTCAGAGAAAGCGCTTACCTACTACAATAAAGGACATATTGATTTTCACTGCTGTGTGGAACCAGATTATTTTGCTTTTTCTTGTATTCTCTGCTTTTTGCATCTGATTCCTTATTTGGTTCAAGGACTGTTTTCATTTGGTATAAAACTCCACAGAGTTGTACAAAACATGTGTTGATGAATAAGACAAAACTAGTCCCACCAACAGCTTTATTTAGCCATACATAATATACATTTTCTGGCCCCACAGCAGTGTAACCACCAAAACTTTGTGAAAATAATAGTTCTTACACCTTCCCAAAAGTTAATATGTTTAGGACTAAGAGTAGCCACAAGTATTTAATGCATCAACTCATCGTTGAGTCTTCTAATTAATTTTTTCTCAGGTCATAAACTTCCACATACAAAGTACATTCACAAGCAGTAACATCACTGCATTGAGCTCAGAAGCATGTGTGACTCCAAGATCCTCAAATGTAACATCAAGGAACATGGGTGTGCCTAGCCCATTACAAAAAGGAAAATTACTATATGCAAAAGTACACTTGGAATAGCCAGAGGATCAAAATCAGGAACCAGAAGGAGTCACCACGAAAAAAGAACCTCCGTTTATAATACTTTATATTTTTGTTATAAACGGAGGTTCTTTTTTCGTGGTGACTCCTTCTGGTTCCTGATTTTGATTACCTGGATTTACTTGTCGGAAGGCGTCTCTGAGTACCAGTAACAGTTCCATCATACAATAGCCAGAGGATAAAATTCTGCATGATGGGTCTGGCAAGACCATACAACAGAAAGACAATGGCAGAAGTATAAAAATGCATGATGACCACCACCCAGTCCCTCCAAGAAAAAAAAAAGTTGGTTTGCACTTTGCAGACTACTCGCATATCTATAACAGCTTATTTCTGCAAACCTTCAGGTAACAGGCACAACACTTGTAGTATCAACCATCATTCACAGCCTCCACAGCATGAAAGCACTGTACAGACCAGCTAACAGCAACAGCAAAGGGACCTGAAGGCAAAATCCTGCAACACAGAAGTGCTAAATAAAGCACTACGTCTACAGTGTCTTGTAGAGGAAAGAAGAACAGGCGGCTGCTGAAAAGGATACCTACAAAAGAAATAAAAGAAAACAAGCACTGGAATGAGCCAACTATGTGGTAAAAGACTCCTTGAAGGCTGTTAAGCTGAAGTGCTACAGACAATGCATTTGCTTTGCTGTGGATATCTGGCCTGGTGTTTTTTCTGCTACTGTGTGTTTGGTTTCTGTATTGTGGATGAGACCTGTGGTACAAAAAGCCCTTCACTGCACTGGCAGCTAAAGGTCAGCTGACTGTATTAAACTATGTCCACTTCGAGAGTGTATTTGGGAAATTACCGCTTCTTGCTATCGGCAAAGGAGAAAATAAATAGTTTGCCCTCGCTGAAATCATAAACCAGTCACAGAAAATCTCAACTGAATAAGCATATTCAACATATGAGGGAATTCACACCTTTCTAGATCCTGTTCCAGGAAGGCAGACAGACAAAAATGAATTAAATGGGCAAAAGCTCAGAAACTATTCCTGAAAAGAAAATGAGGGTTGATTTTTGTCAAACATACAGAAAAGCACAAACAATAAGTAGATTTCAAATTCTCCTCCTCACGAACATTTACAAGCGAAGAAAAATAGTAAATATCGGCAGACAGAAATAAGGAAGATTCCCAAGAGTATGTAGTCATCTGTGGATGTCTAAAAGGAGCAAAAAAGAAATCCACAGGTATGCAGAAAGAGCAAAGATATGCTATCAGCCATGAAGACCACCCACAGAGTTCCTGGCCGAGACAGACCTCGTTAACATATTTTTATTTATTTTACATTTGTTGACCGGGCTAGTCCAGCTGGATATGTCCATTTTCAGCAGAGGCCCGGGGAGAAAAGCTCCTCAAAAATGCAGTCAAATTTATATATAAAAATAACAATATTTCACAGGTACAGGTACAATACAAGATTAAGCTATTTTATACATGATAGATTTTACCTATATGAGTACATTAATATATAAGCAAATATTTTCACTTCAAAACATGTTTGATTACAGAATCATATGACTTGTAACATTGTTAACATAGGTAGGTAGTGTTGATGACATTTTAGGGATATTGACGAAGAGATTTTAATAAAATATAAGTCCTGTTATCTTTATGGTTTTCAATAGGCAATTAGTATATACAGTTAATAAGACAGGTGTCTTGGGGGGGGGGGGGAGCATGAGTAGTTCGTCTGGGTTCACACAGGGGCATAACCAATGGGATTTAACGTAGGTTTTTCAGCCTGCTTTTAAATTGTGTTAGTGAAGAAAGGGAGGTCAGGTCACTGGGGGGGGGGGGGGGGGGAGTTCCAGGTTTTACCCACGGTATTAGAGAACAGAGAGTCACCAGCCTTATTGTAGGTTTTGCCTATTTGTACTAATATTTTATTAGATGAGCGTAGGGTCTTAAGGTTGTTTTAGGGGGTGATAAGGTTGGTAAGATTTAGAGTGTTAGGCTGATACAGGATTTTGTAGGCAACTGTTAATTGTTTGAATAGAAGTAAATTTGGCAACTCTAGCCATCCTAGTTGTTCATAATTAGTACAGTGATGGGTTCTGAATATAGAGCCTGTTGCAAATCTAGCAATATTGTTATAGCAGACAGCCAGTTTGTTCAAGTTGTTTTTTGAGTGGTTAGTATATATAGGGAGGCGTAGAGGAGGGTGGAGATTAAGTGGGTCTGGGCAATAGCAGACCTTGCTAGTGAGGTAAGAAAGGATTTGATTCTATAGAGGGAGCCTAGTTTTTTGTTGACTGTTTTTATGGTACTGTTAATGTGAGTATCAAACTTAAGGTTATTATCAATTAGTACCCCTAGCAGCTTTGTGGTAGAGTCAGGGGATATTATGGTTCCATTGTTTGATGTAACAGTAAAGTATAGTGGGATGGCCCTATGGGTGGGAGTAAAAAGGAGGAGTTTGTTTTTTTTGGAGGTTCAAGATGAGGCAATGGTGTAGTAACCATTCCTCTACTGTGTTAAACACATTTTGGGTGAGGGACTCTAGGTCTGATGGAGTGGGGGCTGAGCATATTAACGTGGAGTCATCTGCGTATTGTAGTACGGTAGCCTGAGGAATTACAGAATGCAGGTCATTGATAAAAATAGAAATCAGAAGAGGTCCAAGTATAGAGCCTTGGAGGACACCAAGTGCAATGGGGAGATAAGTTGTTCTCCCACACCAAGTGCAATGGGGAGATAAGTTGTTCTCCCACAGAACTGCCTGTTGCATATTGTTTAAGTAGGACTGAAACCATTGTATAGCCAGTGCATCTAGAGATAGGTTTTTGAGTATGTTTATGAGAAGTTGGTGGTTAACCATATTGAAGGCTTTAGAGAGATCAATAAAGAGGTTTGAGGATAGAGTGTTGTTATTGCGATTTTTGTTTATACAGTCAGAGAAGGATAAAAGGGCAGTGGTAGTGCTGTGAAATGGCCTGAAGCCATGTTGGCAGTTAGCTAATAAGTTATCTATCAGGTGTTCTAACAGTTGCTTATGAATGCATTTCTCCATGATTTTTGCCAGTGGAGATAGTATAGCAATAGGACTATAGTTGGATAATTCCCTGGAGTTTCCACTTTTATGCAGGGGGATAATATGTGAGATCTTCCAAATAGATGGAATAGTTCCCTCAGAGATTGTTCTGTTAATCAGAATGGAGATGGGGTAGGCTATGGCATTTGCAGCTTTTTGCAGATATTCTGCAGGAAGGAGATCAGCTGCGGTGGTGGTAGGGTTGAGTTTCAGAATAAGGGTATGGATAAGGGATGTAGGGACAGGTTTGAGATGAAATGAGGGAGGTAAGATAGTAGTAGAGGAAGTCAGAGATGAGCTGTCAGGAGTTAGTTGATTGGCAAGAGACTGAATGGTCTCAGTGAAGAATGTGTTAAAGGTATTGGCAATTTGCTTTAGACTATCATGGTCAGTACCTACTGGGGTGGGTGTGACAGAACGGCCTGGGTGTATAAGTGTGTTAATCCCTGCCCAGAATTTTTGTGGTTTGTTTTGCTGGATATGTTGGAGTTGAATGTAGTAGTTTCTTTTGTCTGACCGAATGGCTTTTTTTGCATCATTTCTTAGCTGTCTGAACTTTAAGTGATCCTCTGGGCTTTTAGTAGTAAGCCACTTGGCCCAGACTTTATTTCTGAGGAGCATTTTTTGTTTGGTCACTTTTGAGAGCCAGGGGGCAGGTTTACTCCTAGTTCTAATGGTCCTTTTTGGAGCATGGAAGTCTAGAATACCTAAGAATTTAGTATTAAAGTAGATTACTGCTTCCTCTAGAGGTAAATTTTTGAGGGGTGACCAGTTACATGCTTTAAGTTCAGTTTGGAAGATGTCAGGGTTAAATTTTTTGTTGCTCCTTATTGTTCTACAGGTGATTGGGCTAGGGATGTCAGTCTTAAATCTGATTATGAAGGTGAGTGCATGGTCGCTTATATCCTCAGGGAGAGTCCCTACTTTGTAAGTTTAGTGATGTCTATTTATCAGAATCCAGTCTAGGGTGCTTTCATTGTTATTGCGTTTATTGGTCCTTGTGGGGGAGCTAATTGAGTGAACCCGTGTAGGTTAATATGAGCAGAAGGCTGTTCAGAAGTACAGCTTTTCCAGTTGATATTAAAGTCACCGAGTACTATTGTTTCTTGGAGATAGTTGGTGGAAAGCCAATTTAGGATATTTTCTAGGGCGAGAGACTATTTTTGAGGTCCATAAAATTAGTAAGAAATTAGAAGACTACATGAAGACAGATAAAACCTTTGATGACATGACAGATATAGTCAGAGGATGCTTGGACCGGTTACAAAATATGATTAAATAAAAAGAACTATTAAAAGGAAGAAAAGAAGCCACCAATGCCAAATTTCTAACTCATGGAAACCAGTGTAACTGATCACGATAGATCAAGAGAAAAAAAAAACTTAATGACTAATCAGACTATAGAAGCTCTGGAAGAAAAAACTGTAATGGGTTTATTAAAAGGCAGTCGGGCACAGTGGTGGGACTGTAATGGCTTTGTTAAAAGGCAGTTGGCACAGTGGTAGTAAATCCCTGAGAAACGGATTGTAAATAAGAGAGTTCAAACAACAGTGCAGATTCCAACCAGGCAATCAGGACACCCAATGAGACCAAACCTGTTTCAGATTGCAACATATACTGTAATTATGGAAACCCGGACTTCAGCAGAGACAGCAGTGAGTATGATGAGCAAGATTATCTGTTCCAACACGAGGAGAAGAAAAGCACTAGAATGATGACAGTGGATATATTATGATCACCGTACAATAAATGAACCTGTAACACAGGGCAAACAAGCTGAGCCTAAAGCTAAGTGTTTTACATTATTATTGCTGAATGTGTTAAATCCTCAGTTATCTTATTTTTGTCTTTTCCTCCATTGCAGTGAAAAACTGTTAGAAATTCATTTGGAGCAAAGGTAAACTTCAGTATAGGATTTCTAACCAGAATTTCCCTTATTGGAGTAGAGGTTTAAGCTGATGGGTAATTTTGAGGAATCCTGCATAGCATGACATCTTTTTTTCTATCTTTAGAACTGATAAATGGTTAAATGTGAAGCAGCCTCCTCTCTTCCTTCAGTGTGTGGCACCCCTTTGTTTTACTGTTACAGTGAAAGTAATGTCTTGTAATGAGGGAAGGACTGGCTAAAGGTATGCTCTACATTATGTAGCCCAGAACTGCCAATTGACAGCATGTGACAGTTAGCACAGTCCGGGGGTGGCATTAATAACTTGGAGACATATTTAGGCCAAAACCAATGGCATAGGGTGGAAAGGCAGACTCGAGCTATGTGAACAACTAAGGAAAGAAGTTGAATGCACCGAAAGAAGGAAAGAGGAGACGTGTTTATTAATCAATCAGACAGAGGTCAGAAATATTTACTATTAAAGTTTCTGTGTATTGTTTATCCACTGACATATGAGAGACATCTGGCACAGTATTAAAGAAATGAGACTGGCAGGGAAACATTGAAATATACACTGACTGAAAGCACATAAGAATTTAAATGAAAGAAAAAAGGGGGAAGGTGGGAGTCGCAAGAAACTTTATATACACAGAGTTAATGGCAGGCATTGAAATGTTACTATTTACAATACAGGAAGATATATGAGGAGCTGTGGCATAACAGGTTCGTAAGTACTAAGCTAGATGCTCTTGCGGGCCATTTAAGCCTAGACACAGTCTCTTTTTGTGCTCAAAATAACCTATCCCACTTGGTTATAGACTGGCCTTACCCATTCCATGGTTGATAATTATACATTATCCCTAATGAGAATAATTAGGATCATACCATAGATAATCTGAGGAACCCATGCATGAGATAAAGCATTTAGGAGCTGCATCTGTCCATCAGTAGTACAGGGGGCAGTCCTGGGATACATTTTCTGTTTCCCATCCATAGATCTAAATTGCTTGAAAATGGGCAGGGATGAACTCTATTTTACGTGGATGAAGAGGCTGTTCCAAAGCAGTGGTTTCCTCTGTGAAATATACCTTCCCTCCAAACTATTCTGTTGATGCTGCGAAAAGAGGTTTAGCTCCCTAGATGAGTATTTCTGATGACATTTCACTTGCTGCTATGTAGTGAATCAGTTTGCAATGGGTCAGAGTATGCCTTGTATGCCAGACACAGGTAGTAGTCTGTAGGATACACAGTAGACAGGGTTTTGAGTCAGTCCATGTAAGACAGGTTGTTTAGGCCTTGTATGCTTTTAGTAAGGCATCTCTGTGGGCATCCCAGTTGCTGCATGTGTCTGAACAGATAAATGCCAAAGGGGGCAATATACTCAATAATAATTGAATAACAGGAGAAGGATCTGTTTAAAATTGAATTAGCTAAAGGGAGAAGGGGAACAAAGTTTTAAGTACACTGTAAGTGAAGTACAGAACAATGACACTCGGGATTGTACAACTGGCACAGGATTATTTAATAAGGAGATAATAACCAACAGAGACAACAAAGATGTTGTGAAATGGTAGAAATGGGCAAGGGCTTTAGGGGAAGTAAGGCAGAGAAATTACTGAATAACTGGTGATGGTGGGATGTCAGCTGGATAATAAAAAAGGAAACTAACTTAAATCAAAACAGAATATTGAGAGGGTGTTTTTTTAACTTATTGTTTAACAGTACAAGAGAAGTAAAGGGCGGGTCTTCTGGTGCTAAACTTAAGTATATCCAATAACATGTTATGTATAGAAGATACCTCGTTATCTTAAAAAACAATGACAATGTTGTAGTACAAAAGTGTTTACAATCCTTAGACAGCAGATATTAACATCAGGTTATGAAAGGAAGTTACAGTGCCAAACATAGTTCAAACACACCAGAAAGAATGAACATAAGTGGTAGCCCAGCAAAACAAATGTACTTCTTACAGTTAAGATAAACAATGGTAATATAATGAAGGGTGTCATTAAAGACATGATGGGAGGAGCATGTGTAACCAAATGTCTCAGAAAGCAAAACCTGGGCAGTTGTTAAAAACCATGGGGAGAACAGCAGGGGCTGCTCGTGCTACAGAACTGTAGGAGTGAAGCCCCCCCCCCCCACCTGTAGAAAGAAAGAAAACAAACAAATCGGTCCTAGAACTCCTGCAGGAAAAAAGAAAAAGAAAAGGAAAACAAATTGCGAAGTCCCGGAACTCTGTGCATGCATGCTTGGAGTTCCTGGAACTAACAGAACTCCAGACTGCTGTGTCAGGCAGTCCGGATAGGGGGAAAGGCATCGCTGCCCTGCAGATGCCCAGAAGTCTGTGCGGTGACGAATGCATAGAACGGAAGAACTCTGGACTGCATCGTCTGCAGGCTGGGGCTTACTCTCGTGGGGAAAGGGGCTTGCATGGATGGGATGAGAACAAGCTTGCGTGGGACAGGGAACGGAAGGGAAACCAGCCATTAACTTCGCAACAGGAATTCAGGTACTGTTAGCTTGCTTTGAATGGGACTGTGAATTCAGGTATGGGAATGAAGTGTGTGTGTGTGTGTGTGTGTGAAATGCCACAGTTGCTATATACTGGTGGCTAGAGAGAACACATGGTGCTGAGTAGAGAATACCTCAGGCTTGAATTCTGTACCTTGGGTGCAGGTGGCAAAGGCCTGAATTCCCTACCCACCATTTATAAAAAATCTGCAGATTTTTGCCTCATATTTTTTCTATTCTATTCCTCATAAAATCTGTGGCTTCTGTATTTTTGCTTCCTTACACAGTCAGTAGTGCAGTGGTGCAGTGCTAGCATTGTTGCCTGACCACTACAGGTTTTCTGGTTTGATTCTTGGCTGGGGTGCCTTCTGTGTGGAGTCTTTATGTCCTCCCATCTTACAAAGACATGTGGCTGGAGTGTTTCTCCCTGGGCCTCTGCTGAAAATTGTCTTTTGTTCCAAGTCAGACTTTCCTGGTTAACAAATGTTAAATAAATAAAAATAACAGGCATTTGAATTTCAGACTTCATATTCTTCAGAAAGTACATGGTAACACAAAACCTTTTATTCTAGCAATTTTCTAAGTTTATAAGATGGATATTTTAAATTTGTCCCTATTTTTGGGACTGTATTCCCCCATTATTGGCTGCGTCCAGGTTTTTTGTGCTAAGGTTGAGAGCTATGGTGAGAACTGAATTCACTGAATATGTTTGGGGGCTGTATTCCCCCATTACTGGCTTTGTCCAGGTGTTTTTTGCTAAGAGGTTGACAGCTATGGTGAGAACTGAATTAATTGAATATGTTTGGGGGCTGTATTGCCCCATTATTGACTTTGTTCAGGTGTTTTGTGCTAAGAGGTTGACAGCTATGGTGAGAACTGAATTCACTAAATGGTTACCATTTAAGATTGTCTTCCTCTCTTTCACAAAGCAGCTGATGTGGCATAGTGGAATGTTGCTCTGACTGTTTTGCACAGGGTCCTGGGTTCAAGTCTTGGCAGTGAAATGTATGGTGGTGACACAGCATTTTATTACAGCAACTTTCCAACATTATACAAGCAATGTTTAAAATGTGTCCCTGGTTTTTGGGCTTTTGCCCCCCCCCCCAAATACATTTTAGCTTTTTCCAGATTTCTTATGTTGCAAAGTTCAGAGATACAGCTGAGTGTTGAGTAGATTTTACAAGGAGCTGAGAGCAGTGGAACAAAAGTTTAGTGCTGCTTAAGCTAAATCTGCTTGCATTGTTAATAGCACAACAGGTAGTGTACTTGCTTTTGATGCAGAAGGCTGTGGGTTCTACTTCCCCAGTAGGTAGATGCATTGCTGATACTGTAATTGTGTTGTAAAGGGGATGGCTGCTGCAGTCCTTCTTGGCGAAGATGTCCAGTAACTAAGAACCTGTTATCAGTTTGCCATCCATTCTCTATTGCAGTATTACTAGCTTACCATTTTTTAATAAAACACAGGCAATTTATTCCTCAAGGGCAACAGGGACTTTATTTGTAGATGAAACAATGAAATATAAAGTTGTTTGCTAGCAGCAACCTCTTCATTAGTTACAGATTTCTTTAATGTGGAATTATTTAGATGACTTTTACTTCTTCAGAGATTATGCATATTTACGGATACTGGTGGACTGTAGAAGTTTGAGCAGACTTTTATGATGGAAATGTTCTGAACTGGGCAGTTTTGTCATTATTGGTGCATGCATTTTGTTGTATTGTTTACTGGAAAAATGTTCAAAACAATAAATTTAAAAAGCCTTCTAACAATTGTACTGAATATAATTTAATGCAATCAGGAAGGTGTATCAAAGAGCATGTGCATGTTTCGTGTGCAAAGGGCCTATGATTTGAAAACAGCCCAAAGTTAATCTTTATCTGCCACTAGCAAAATGTATTTTCTTTGAATGTGGGTTTCAATGCTGTTTCAATGAATGTGAGTTTCAAGGGCAGAGAAGTTTTAATGCTAAGTCTATTTGCATTTGTGAGACTGCATTGCTTTGTTTAGCAGATATCTATTAGTGTCTTGCTGTAATATGTAAAATAAAACTTTCAAATGAAATCCAAATTATCGCAGAAGTAAAGCAGTATGCACACATTACAGTGTTTATGGCAAATGTGGCGAAATAACCAAGGAATGGGACACTGGAATGGCTGCAGGGGGAGGCTCCATTCGACCATGATTTTGTGTGTGTGTGTGTGTGTGTGTGTGTGTGTGTGTGTGTGTGTGTGTGTGTGTCTGTGGAGGGGGGGGGGGCAGCAAACTCAAAGACAGCCCCGGCTGAACTATTATCGTTCAACTGTCCAGATTTTTGCAGAATTAATAGATTTTGCTTCTTATTTTTGGTTTGTTCCTTATATAATTTGTGGTTTTCTGGCAAATCATTTAGGAATAAAGTCACTACATAATGACAGACATTGAGGTTCAGACGTCATAACCTTCAGAAAAATGCATCCTAAAGCAAGACCTGTTATTCTATCGACTGTCAGTTTATACAAGAGCAATTTTTAGTACTGTTTGTGTGTTCCCCCAATATATTTGGCCTTGTCCGGATTTCCTGCATTAAGAGGTTGAGAGGTACGTGCAAATAAATCACTTTATAGAATTAGAAATATCCAAACCTCTCAACTGTCCCCAATTTTGGCTCAAAATGTTGCTCTCCCACTAATAATCCCTCCGCAAAATGGCAGTTTTGGAAGAAAACCTGGCGGGTTTACAATTATAAATAACTGTAATGATCAGAGTTACAGATTATTTTAATTCAGAAATGCATGTAGATTCTCTTATTTTGTCAGTTGCTCAAGTTAACAGCACTAATATTAAAAAGCTGTCCCTTCTTTGACAGGTTCCCAGCTGTATTGTGTGGCAATTTTATATTTCTGCATCACATTTTTGGTCCGTTTTTCATAAAATTGTGGTTTTCTGACAAATTAGTGGCAAATCATTAAAGATTGAAGTTGGAAAATAATGGCAGACATTTGAGTTTCAGATTTCATACAGTTCAGAAAATTCATACTAATGCAAGACCTATTACTACTCTATTATCTTTCTAAGTTTATAAGAGCAATATTTAAAAATTGTCCTTATTTATGGGCCTGTGTCCCACTTCTATATATGGCTTCATCCAGATTTCTTGTTCTGAGGTTGAGAGGTGTGTGTGTCAGAGCCATCACCGTCAGCCAGAGACATTTCAAATTGTGACATACTTGTTGCACCCCACTCCCCCATGTAGTGACTCTGGATGTGTACAAGTAAGGTAAGGAGCAGTTATGCAGTGTAAGTGTGCAGAGTATTCCCCCATCCATGGTAGACACAAGTACAACAGTGGCTTTTCATCTGTCCTTGATTTTGCAGAAAGTTCCGGTTTTCTGTCATATTTTTATACTGTTGATTTATGCTTCTTATTATTCAGAAAATGCATGCTGCCGCAGTGCCCTGTTGCTCTGTGTTTAAGTAGCAATGCTTTAATGACCATCAGGTAAGCTTGGCAGAGATTGTAAGATGCAAGTAAGCTTTAATAAGCATACTATTAAAGAATTACCAACATTGAAAGCCTTTTTGTTGTTGCCACTCAGAATGTTTACATAACTAGATAGCGTATAAGCCTTAGGTATTGAAATGCATATGACAGTATTTGTAATAAAGGATAGGATTACAGTATTTTCAGAAGCCCATTACATTTGTTGGAGACTTGCAGTCCTCTTTGCAGGCTTTACCCGTAAACTAAACAGAATGCCAATCTATCATGTATGGTCCTTAACTTGTGCAGTAATCCTTTAAGCAATTTATCTTGAGCTTGTATCTTGTTTGCTGTTCATTTTTTACTTTGATCATGTCTTCCTCGTGAAACAAGCAAATAGTTGTCAGGCAGCAGGTCTTTTTTGGATAAGAAACATTTTTACAAGTGAGGGTATCGCAGAGATTGCCACCACTGGAGTAAGTACAGTTTTGTACCTACCATAAATGTAGATGTTCGAGTGTATACCCTGCTGCAGTCATCACACTTGGGTTATCCTGTCGTCAGGTGGTCACGCAGTCGGCCCGAATTCCAAAGTCTTGGTCCGGCGTCAGTTGCTGTCACTTCTTCCTCTACGTCAGTGCGCCAGGGGTATACAAGAGGCATCCAACACCATTTTCTTCAGTTTTTCTTGCCCCTGATGTCAGGTGCCCCCCCAAAAGGTGGTCAGTAGATAGTACCAATAATAAAAGTTTAGCACAAACAAAACATCCCTCCAGCTATAAGCAAATACACCACAAAGGTTGTATCAGATTTTAAGGTACTGAAAGGTTTCAGTTAGGTCAGAGGGGATGGAGGGAGGGTAACCTGGACTGCAGCAGGGTATACACTCGAACATCTACATTTATGGTAGGTACAAAACTGTACTATGTTCATTGTGTTACCCTGCTGCAGTCATCACACTTGGGTTGAATCCCAAAGCTAAGGATGGGAGGTGGAGTCAAACAGGGTTAGAGGAGGCTAGAAGGCCCTGCAAAACTGCAGTGGCGAAGCCAGCTCTAGACCTAGAGTAAAGTGGTAAGTGATAGTGTTTGGTGAAGGTGTGCACTGAACTCCAAGTTGCAGCTTCCAGAATATCCTTGGTTGGTACCCCCCTGAGGAAGGCTGTAGATGTAGCTGCTGCCCTGGTGGAGTGGGTCCTTTATGCAAGCAGGAAAGTACAGTTTTGTACCTACCATAAATGTAGATGTTCGAGTGCGCATACAGCTGCAGTCATCACACTTGGGTTATCCTGCCGTCAGGCGGGTCCTCGGTCGGCCGAATTCCAAAGTCTAGGTCCGGCGTCGGTTGTCGTCGCTTCTTCCCTGATGTCAGTGCGGCAGGGGTATAAAAGAGGCAGCCGACGCCATTTTCTTCAGTTTTTCTTGCCCCAGATGTCAGGTGCCCCCCATAAAGGAAGGCAAAACATGATGTTATGCAAACATACATAAGTAGATAAAACAAAACAGTAGTTGCAAGCAAATACACCATAAAGGAATATCCCACATAGGTTGTATGATAAAGGTGTTTGGCATAAGCCCTGTCCTAAGAGGGGATGGAGGGAGGGTAACCTGGACTGCAGCTGTATGCGCACTCGAACATCTACATTTATGGCAGGTACAAAACTGTACTATGTTCATCGTGCATACAGCTGCAGTCATCCACACTTGGGTAGAATCCCATAGCTAAGTAAGGGTGAATGGTACTAAGTGGAATTAGGAGGGGCCAGAATGCCCTGCAGGACTGCTGTGGCAAAGCCCGCTCTAGATTTTGAGTATAGTAGAAGGTGGTAGTGCTTGGAGAAAGTGTGCACTGAACTCCAAGTTGCTGCTTCCAAAATGTCTTTGGTAGGGACCCCCCTGAGGAAAGCTGCTGAGGTAGCTGTAGCCCTGGTGGAGTGGGATCCGATGTATACAGGCACTGATTTTCCATGAAATGAATAACAAAAGCGTATGCAGTGAGCTATCCATTTTGAAATAGTCTGTTTGGAAATAGCCTTTCCTTGAGCACCTGTAGCATAGGACACAAAGAGTTGCTCAGATTTTCTGAATGACTTTGTTCTGTCTAAGCAATAACGAAGTTGCCTGTGAATGTCCAAGGAATGTAGTAGCTTCTCTCCTTTGTTCTGTGGATTTGGATAAAAGGTAGGTAAATGAATAGTCTGATTCAAAGCCACACTGGATACTACCTTTGGCATGAAGGTAGGGTTGGTACGTAAGGAAACCCTACCCTGATGGAAAATGATGAATGGTTGCACAGCCATGAGGGCCTGTAGCTCCGAAACCCTACGTACTGAGGTAATAGCCAGAAGGAAGGCTGTTTTCCATGACAAGTGCTGTAGCAGCCGGGCTCAAAAGGAGGCAGTGTCAGCTTCTCCAATACGAAGTTGAGGTCCCAAGCTGGAGCTGGCAGTTTCCGTGGGGGTTGTATATTTTTTGCCCCTCTGAGGAACTGCCTTAAAAGAGGATGTGAGAATAAAGGAGGATCCGTATTGTACTGTGCTGAAATGGCTGAAGCGTGGATCTTGATGGAAGAGAAGGAAAGGCCTCTGTTTAACATCTCAGCTAGGTACTGTAAAATCTGAGGTATATTTATTACCCATGGATTCTGAACCTTAGCTTGATTCCAGGCACAAAATCGTTTCCATTTGGCGGAGTAGGTTTTTCTAGTAGAGGGTCTCCTGGCCTCCAAGATGACATCCTGTACCTCCTTGGAGAGGAGAGTCTGTTGGCAAATTAAGGTATTCTCCATGCAGCTAGATTTAGAGTTCTGAGCTGGCTGTGAAGGGTCTTGTAATTGTGCTGGGACAAAAGAAGAGGAACTTGTGGAAGGATCCATGGTGGTGAGTGTGACAGGCTTTTTAGGAGAGTATACCAGTGCTGTCGTGGCCAGTCTGGAGCAATGAGAATCATTTGTGGCCTCTCTGCTCTGGTTTTTAATAGGACTTTGGCCAGTAGAGGTAGAGACGGGAAGGCATAGACCGTCAATGTTGTCCAATTGAAAGAGAGTGCGTCCACTTTCCAGGCCTGTGGATGATAGGTCCTTGAGCAGAATTTCTCCAACTGGTAATTTCTGTGGGTAGCAAATAGATCTATGTCTGGCTGTCCCCATGCCTGAGTTATCTTTGAGAAGACTTGAGGATGCAACTTCCATTCGTGTGGGTCTGTCATATTTCTGCTTAAGTTGTCTGCCAGCGTGTTTTCCTTCCCTGGCAGGAATTGTGCCTGTAGTTGAATTTGTAATTCCAGTGCTGTGTTCCACAGGATCATGGCTTGTCTGCACAGGGGGTATGAATGCGTTCCCCCCCATTTATGTACCACATGGCTGTGGTGTTGTCTGTCCTTATTAATAGCTGGCCTGGATGCAGTAGGTCTTTGAAGGTCATAAGAGCATTTTGCACGGCTAGCATCTCCTTTTGGTTGATGTGTAGGTGCATCTCTTTTTGGGACCATTTTCCCTGAATACACTGACCTGCCATGTGTGCTCCCCAGGCGTAGTCTGAGGCATCTGTTGTGATGATTTGAGTTGCTTGTGGTAAGCAGAAAGGAAGACCCGTGTTTCTTTGGCATGCTTGAGCCCACCAAAAAATTCCTTTTGAAGGCATGGAATGAGTGGTATAATTGTTTCCAAGCTGTGGCTGTGTTGAGACCATAAGTTTTTTAGGTAACATTGTAGTTTCCTCATATGCAGCTTTGCAAATGGTATTAGTAGGATACAAGATGCCATGAACCCCAGAGCCTGCAGGATTTTCCTTGCAGTTAGCCTGGTTAAAGTTGCCATTCTGTTGAAGTATTGAGACAGTTGCCCTTGTTTGTCTGGCGTGAGGTAGGCCATCTGGGTCGTTGTGTTTAAGCTGGCACCCAGGAAGTTATCTGTTGAGAAGGTATTAGGTTTTGATTTCTTTTTGTTGACTGTGTACCCCAGGCAGTTTAACAGTTTTATTACAAATGCCAGATGTTGCAATAGAATGTCCTGCTGTCTGCTTGGATCAGGCAGTCATCCAGATATGGGTAGATTTGGATTCCTCGTTGTCTGCAGAAGGCAATTACTGATGCCAACCATTTCCTAAACACTCTGGACGCAGTAGATAAGCCAAAGGGCAATGCAGAGAATTGGTAATGGGTTGAACCTGCAAGAAATCTGAGGTATCTTCTGCAATCTTGTCTGATCGGGACATGCAGGTATGCCTCCTTGAGGTCCAAGTTTACCAGCCAAGACTCCTTGCCCAGCATGGGAAGAAGCTTCTGTAATGTGAGCATCTTGAATTTTGGTACCTCTAGATATGTGTTTAGAATAGATAGGTCTAAGATGGGTCTCCAATCGTTGTCCTTCCTTGGTACCAGAAATAGCCTTGAATAAAAACCTTGACCTTGTTCTTTTGCAGGTACCTCTTGAATTGCTGTCATATCCATGAGCGCGGTAATTTGTCTTAGTGCCTCTGCCCATTGATTTTGTGGCAGTTTTGGCATGCCTCTCATTTTTGGAAGGGTGTGAAAGTGGAACCTGTAGCCTCTGTCTATAATATCCAGAATCCATTTGTCCTTTGTAACAATGTGCCAGTTTTTTGAAAATAAGGCCAGTTTGGCAGGCATAGGGGAAAGTCATTGCATCTGTTTTCTAAATGACTGTGGTCTATCTTCTCCACCTCTTGGGGCTGGTGTTTGCCACTGTCTAGCTCTGTAAGATCCTTGAGGTTGTCCTCTAACCCTTGGGCGTCTATATCTACCCCTTTGGGGTCTGTCCGTGGCTGGAAAGGACCAATTTTTTGAAGGCCAGTTTCTGCTGAAGCGTGGAGGCTGCACCTTTAACTGTTTGCATAGATTTTGCTTTTTCCTCCATTTTCTTTAGTACCTCCTCAGCTTTAACACCGAACAATACATCTTTTTGTAGTGGTGCATCTAATAACTTTGCTTTGACATGATCTGGTAAAGTTTGCTCTTTGAGCCAAGCATGTCTACGTATGATAGACCCCGTGACAGCAGCTCTACATGAAGCCTCTAAAGCATCAAAACCACACTGCAAGGTACGTTTCCCCACTTGTTCTGCTCCATGCAACAAATCCTGCAACTCTTTCAAGTCTGGTTGTTCTGTTTGCGTCATTTTGCTTTTCAGCTGAGATAGCAAGAACTGTTGGTATTTTAACATATGAAATTGACAGTTTAATGCCCTCATGGTTAAAGTGGCTGATGTATACACCTCCCCCCCCCCCCACCTTTCTAATGCTCTGGAATCTCTCTCTGAAGGTAAAGGGTTTTTAGCAGAAGAGGCCTTAATCCCCTTGGGACCCTGTGAAATTGTTTTTGGGTCAGCAGTATGGCTTTTATAAAGGAACTGGTGAGAATCAGGAACCCGGTAATATCTGTCTGGTTTAACAGGGGCTGGAGGTAATGAGTCTGGATTAAGACTGGCTTCTGCGTACACATCATCCAAAATATCTAAGACAGGAGGAATAGCCAGGGGCCTATGCTGGGGAAGTAGTAGAAATTCCCGGAGCCTTTTCTTGGAATCTGAGTAATCTTGGCCTTTCCAATGGAAGTGCTCTCTCAATGTATGCAGAGTTTCCCCAAAAGAGTAGTCCTCGGGGGGGGGGGGGGGGGTTCCTCCAACCTGGGCCTTTTGTCTGAGGGGGGTTGAAAACCCCTGATGAGAGTAATCAAATCCTCAGCCATTTTAAGCATCTGTTTCTTAGGCATGGGGCCTTGACAGGGGGTCTGAGGACCTTGTTTTTTAATTTTCATTGCAGCTTTAGACTTAGTGAACAATTTCATAGAGGAGGTGGTAGGCCTGAAAACGCCTTCAGAAATGGCAGGCCTCTATAAATTTTCGGTTTCCCTGCCAAGAGTGGCTTCGGTATCTGCAGTGGGAATGGAGACCGAGGATCCTGCGACTTCGGGTAATGAAGTCGCCGGTAAAATAGTTTCATCGGTAGTCAGGGGCTGCGGAGGCGCCTCGCTGAGAAACGGAGAACCGGTAGTCGGCATAAGCGTGACCTCAGTACTTGGTGCAGGCCTCGGATGTCTGTCCTTATCCCTGTGTTTTTTGCCTAAAACTGGCGTCGGTGTATCCGACGACATGATATAATTAAATTTTTTGCCAAAATAATGAAGGGTGAACTCCACCCGGCGCTTAATAGTGCGCTTGTTAAACCTAGCACAAAAACGGCAGGTCGAGACGTCGTGGTCTGGGCCCTAAGCAAGGTATACAGTAAGAGTGAAAATCCTTATGCGGTATTTGCTTCCCGCAAGAAATGCAATTATTAACTTTGTCTGACATCGGTCTGAAGCAAGAAAAGTTTCCCCAACGGGGTACTTAGCTTTAAAGAAGACTTCGGCTGAAATACTATTCGTAAATATCAGGAGCTGGCCGACCGGCACTTGCGAACTGCTTCTGCTTCAGGCACCGCGCGGCAAGAAAGACTGAAGAAAATGGCATCGGCTGCCTCTTTTATACCCCTGCCGCACTGACGTCAGGGAGGAAGCGACTACAACCGACGCCGGACCTAGACTTTAGAATTCGTCCGACCGAGGACCCGCCCGACGGCAGGATAACCCAAGTGTGATGACTGCAGCTGTATGCACGATGAACATCTGGTTTTCCATGATAGGTATAGCAAAAACGTATGCAATGTCCTATCCATTTGGAAATGGTCTGTTTTGAGATCGCCTTTCCTTGTGATGCTGTAGCATAGGATACAAAAAGCTGGTCAGATTTTCTGAAAACCTTGGTTTTATCCAAGTAGTAACGCAGTTGCCTGTGAATGTCCAAGGAGTGCAGGAGTCTTTCTCCTTTGTTCTGTGGATTTGGGAAGAAGATGGGTAAATGGATGGTTTGATTTAGAGCCACACTGGATACAACCTTTGGCATAAAGGAGGGGTTAGTTCGTAGAGAAATGCTGTCGTGATGAAAAATGAGGAAAGGCTCTACTGCCATTAGTGTCTGTAGCTCTGAGACTCTTCTGGCTGAAGTAATTGCTAGCAGCAAGGCAGTCTTCCATGATATAAACTTTAAATCAGCTGAGAAAGCTGGCTCAAAAGGTGGCAGCGTAAGTTTTTCCAGAACAAAGTTGAGGCCCCAAGTTGGTGTTGGTGCTGTCCTGGGAGGCCTAATGTTTTTGGCCCCTGTGAGGTACTGCCTTAGAAGTGGATGTGAAAATAAGGGAGGATCCATGTTGTAGTGAGCTGAAATAGCTGAGGCATGGATTTTAATAGATAAAAAAGAAAGTCCTTTGTGTAACATCTCCGTTAAATATTGTATAATCTGAGGTATGTTCAGCTCAAGGGTATTTTGGCCTTTAGCTTGGTTCCAGGCGCAAAATCTTTTCCATTTGTCTGAGTAGGCTTTCCTGGTGCTGGGCCTCCTGGCCTCCAGAATGTGAAAGAGGAGCTGGCTGGTTGCTTAGGTGATTTTCCATGCAGCCAAATGTAAGGTTTTGAGCTGGCTGTGCAGAATCTGATTGTCTTGCTGTGTGAGCAGATGAGGAATTTGTGGTAAAATCCATGGTGGGCCATGGGGCATGTTCCTTAGTAGTGGGTACCAGTGCTGGCGAGGCCAGTCTGGGGCAATGAGCATCATTCGAGGTCTCTCCATCCTGACTTTCAGCAGCACCTTTGTGAGAAGGTGCAATGGAGGAAAGGCATATACTGTCAGCATTTTCCAACTGAATGAGTGTGCGTCCACTTTCCAAGCTTAATGGTGAAATGTCCTGGTGCAAAAGTTTGATAGCCGATAGACCTGTTTGCCAACCCCCAAAACTATGTCTGGGCACCCCCATTTTTGAGTTATCATTGCAAATACTTGTGGATCCAGTTTCCACTCGTGGGGATTAATGATGTTCCTGCTTAGGTCGACTGCCAATGTGTTCTTTTTTCCTGGCAGGAATTGAGCTTGTAATTGAACTTGGTAAGCCAGTGCTACGTTCCACAAGGTCATTGCTTGCCTGCATAGAGGGTAGGAGTGTGTACCCCCTTGCTTGTTTATGTACCACATTACTGTGGTGTTGTCTGTCCTTATTATAAACTGTCCTGGATGTAAGAGGTCCTTGAAGGCTGTCAGAGCATTCTGTACAGCTAGCATTTCTTTTTGATTGATGTGCAGATTTCTTTGATCTGCAGTCCATATGCCTTGAACGCACTGTCCTGCCATGTGTGCCCCCCAGGCATAGTCCGATGCATCTGTTGTCATAGTTTGCCTGGCTGGGGGTAAGGTGAAGGGCTGATCCTTGTTGAGGTGACATGTCTGCGACCACCACAGAAACTCCTGTTGAAGGCAGGGAATGAGAGGTATCATTGTTTCCAAGCTGTGGCTGTGTTGAGTCCATACGCTTTTCAGGTACCACTGTAATTTCCTCATATGCAGTTTTGCAAATGGTATTAGTAGTATGCAAGATGCCATGAAGCCCAAGGCCTGCAGAATTTTTCTGGCAGGGAGTTGGGTCTTTGTTGCCATTATTTTGAAGTATTGAGTTAGTTGTAGTTGTTTGTCTGGCATCAGATAAGCCATCTGGGCCGTTGTATTCAAGCTGGTACCCAGGAATGTCATATTTTGTGAGGGCACTAGTTTTGATTTGTTTTCGTTTACTGTGTACCCTAGGTAACTTAGAAGGTGTTTTACAAAAGCCAGATGTTGTAAGAGAATGTCCTTGCTTTCTGCTTGGATGAGGCAGTCGTCCAGGTATGGGTATATTTGAATTCCTCTTTGTCTGCAGTATGCAATTACTGGTGCCAGGCATTTTGTGAAGACCCTGGGCGCAGTAGATGAACCAAAGGGCAATGCAGAGAATTGGTAATGGGTTGAACCTGTAATGAAATGGAGGTATCTTCTGCAATTTTGTCTGATAGGGACATGCAGGTATGCCTTCTTGAGGTCCAACGTTACTAGCCAAGCTTTCTTGCCCAACATGGGAAGAAGCTGCTGTAGTGTTAGCATCTTGAATTTTGGTACTTGCAAGAAGATGTTTAGAATCGAAAAGTCCAGAATGGGTCTCCAAGCATTGTCCTTTCTGAGGACTAGAAAGAGCCTTGAGTAAAATCCTTGATCTTGCTCCTGTGTAGGTACCAGTTGAATGGCTCTCATGTCCATGAGAGCTGTAATTTGTTTTTGTGCCTCTGACCATTGATTTTGTGGCAGGTTTGGCATTCCTTTTATCCTTGGCAAGGTGGGGAAATGGAATCTGTATCTTTGTGAGATAATATCTAGGACCCATTTGTCCTTTGTGATGATGCGCCAGTGGTCTGCAAATAGTGCTAATTTTCCTCCCAAGGGAGCTGCCAAGAGAGCTTTGCTTGGCAGTTTGAGGTTTAAGTCATTGTGTTTGTCTTCTAGTAGTTTGGGACCTGTTTTGTCCTCCCTTCTGTGTTGCAGTGTCCCATTGGCGAGGTTTGTAAGGGATTTGTGCTTGACCTCTGCCCCTTGGGAGTCTGTATTTACCCCTCTGTGGTCTGTCAGAAGCTGGAAAGGACCAATTTTTTGTTGGCCAATTTCTGCTGGAGCGTGGGGGTTGTACCTGTAAGAAATCTTTGTCCGTCTGCATAGATTTTGCCTTATCCTCCATTTTCTTTAAAACCTCTTCTGCTTTAACTCCAAATAAGACATCCTGCTGTAAGGGTGCATCTAGTAACTTTGCTTTAACATGATCAGGCAGAGTTTGTTCCTTTAACCAAGCATGCCTACATATAACAGACCCAGTAACAGCTGCTCTACAGGAAGCTTCCAAGGAATCAAATCCACATTGTAAAGTATGTTTGCCCACCTGTTCAGCTGCATGCAACAGATCCTGCATTTCCTTGAATTCAGACTGTTGAGGGTGCGTGCTGATCTTTTGTTTTATTTGAAACATTAGGAATTGCTGGTATTTCAGCATGTGAAATTGACAATTTAGTGCTCTCATAGCTAGAGTAGTTGAGGTGTAAACCTTATTCCTCCACCTATCTAGTGCTCTGGAGTCCCTTTCAGAGGGTACAGGATTTTTGGCCATAGAAGCCTTAGCCCCTCTGGGACCCTGGGAGACTGTCTCTGGGTCAGCAACAGGGCTTTTGTAAAGGAATTTGTGAGAGTCAGGCACTCTATAATATCTGTCTGGTTTGGCTGGAGCAGGAGGCAGATAATCTGGATTTAGACTAGATTCTAAGTAAACATCATCCACAATGTCTAAAACTGGAGGGATAGCAAGTGGTCTGTGCTGGGGAAGTAAAATAAACTCTCGGAGCCTTTTCTTTGAGTCTGAGTATTCCTGACCTTCCCAGTGGAAATGTTCCCTCATGGTATGTAAGGTTTCCCCAAAGGAATGGTCTTCAGGGGGAGAAGCTGAGGGAATGGAATCTTCAGCATCAGAATCTTCATAAGGGGGAAAGGAGTAATCCTGTTCCTCAGAGGAGCCTGAGGAAATAGACACGTGATCAGAGGAGGCATAATCCTCCTCTTGTCTAGGCCTTTTGTCTGGGGGGGGGGTTGGGAACCCCTGATTAAAGAAATCAAATCTTCAGCCATTTTGAGCATCTGTTTCTTAGGCATGGGGCCTTGAACTGGAGACTGATGTGCAGTCTTTTTTGGTTTTAGAGGAGTCTTAAGCTTAGCATAAGATTTTATAGTGAGAGTAGTCGGTCTGAAGACACCTTCTGTAACCGAAGGTGTTTCCACAGCACCGGCTTCTCCTTCTGCAATGTTGTAGGTAGGGCCTAAAGAAAATGGCAGAGTCGGCCTAGAACTCTCTGCTTGAGAATCCAAAGCGGTCTGGGGTTGCAATTCTGCAGTCGCCAGGGGCTGCGTAGGCGCCTCACTGAAAACCAGAGAACCGGCGACCAGCCCAGCCGAGGCCTCGGAGTCCGGCTTGGATCTAGGCTGCCTGTCTTTATCTTTGCGTTTTTTATACACACCGGTAGTCGGTTGCTCTAACGGCATAGTGTAATTAAATTTCCTACCAAAGTAGTGTCGTGTGAAATCAAAGCGTCGCTTAATAGTTCGCTTATTGAACCTAGCTCAAAACCGACAACCAGTGACGTCGTGTTCTGGGCCTAGGCAAGGTATACAATAAGAATGAAAGTCCTTATGAGATATTTGCTTCCCACAAGAAATGCAATTATTAACTTTTTCTGACATCGAACTGAGGCAAGAAAAGTTTCCCCAACAGGGTACTTAGCTTTGAAGACTTCGGACTGAAATTCGATTTGAAAATCTCAGGTGTCGGCCGACAGGCACTTGCAAACTGCTTCTGCTTCAGGCACCGCGCGGCAAGAAAGACTGAAGAAAATGGCGTCAGATGCCTCTTATATACCCCTGGCGCACTGACGTCAGGGAAGAAGTGACAGCAACCGACGCCGGACCAAGACTTTGGAATTTGGGCCGACTGCGGGACCGCCTGACAGGATAACCCAAGAGTGATGACTGCAGCAGGGTAACACGATGAACATCAGGGACATTTAGTTTAACAGTTATTGCACAGTGGTTGCCCTCACCTTGGAAGACTAACGCTTTGCACATAATTAAGACCTCAGACACCAATTGTTATAAAGTGTTTTTCATTTTCATCATTAACCAAGGCAAATGTGGGCCCCTTCATTTTGTGCACCAGGAGTGAAGGCACAGAAAAATCGGTCAGAAATAATAATTCAGGAATGGGGAGGGAACCCAAAAGTACAGAGTAGAAGCAAAGTACATGAGAATTAAAAAAAATAATGAGGTTAAGCACTGGACAATTTTAATGGCACATAGTACTGAACTACTGCAGTATTTTCACAGAATGTAAATGGGCTCAAAAACTCAGTTAAGAGAGCAATGGTACTTAACTGGAAGGAGGGAAAGATTCAAATAGAAATGCAAATGCATTCAGCCCTCCACAGTTTTACCTCTCTTCTATTTTAAGTAAATTACTCGTAAAGTTGTCGACTCCCCACCACTACCAAAATACAGACCTCCAGATACAGCCCTTGGTGCAGACAACCTACTCCCTTAGTTTACATCACTCTGCAACCACACCACCTCTTGACCCAAAAAGTACAGTTTTGTACCTACCATAAATGTAGATGTCCGATAGGCATGCATCTGCAGTCCTTACAAATGGGTTGTCCTGTCGTCAGGCAGCCCTTCGGTCGGCCGGATTCCAAAGTCTGGGTCTGGCCTCGGCTGGTGTCGCACTTCACCCGACGTCATAGCTGCAGTTCTTCGGATATAAAGGCATCAGCCGACGCCATTTTCCTCAGTGTTTCTTGCCCCAGATGCCAGGTGCCCTCTAGGAAGGCTAAATTTGGATAAATGCAAATGGTTCCAAATAGTAGAGAGCAAACAAAAATAAGCATGTATGTACATATATACAAACAAATACACCATAATAGATTCCCCCAGCTAGCTACAAGATGGGCAAATACCCTAGGAGTACCACAGAGGGGAAGGAGGGTGGGTAATCCTGACTGCAGATGCATGCCTATCGGACATCTACATTTATGGTAGGTACAAAACTGTACTATGTCCTTCAAGGATGCATCTGCAGTCCTTACAAATGGGTAGAATACCATAGCCAAACTGGGGGAGGAGGAGAAATAGATTATGGTGTAGTTAAGATCTCTTGCAAAACAGCAGTGGCAAAACCTGCTCGGGATCTGGAGTACAAAGGTAAATTATAATGCTTGGCAAATGTATGCATGGAGCTCCAAGTAGCAGCCTCCAAAATGTCTTTGATAGCCACTCCTCGTAAAAAAGCTGTGGTAGTGGCTGTAGCCCTTGTAGAGTGAGGCCTGATGTTTTCTGGAGTTTTCTTTCCATGGTAGGAGTAACAAAATCTAATGCAATTTCCTATCCACTTAGAGATTGTCTGTTTTGAAATTGCTTTTCCTTCCATTCCTGTTGCATATGCTACCAGTAGCTGGTCAGTTTTTCTATTGCTCTTGGTCCTGTCCAGGTAGTAACGTAATTGTCTATGTACATCCAAGGTATGCAGCAGTCTTTCTCCCCTGTTTTGTGGGTTGGGGAAGAATGTAGGTAGGTGGATAGCTTGATTTAAAGATACCCTGGAGACCACCTTTGGCATGAAAGTAGGATTAGTTCTCATGGACACTCTATCTTGATGGAAGATCAGGAAGGGCTGTACTGCCATTAATGCCTGTAGCTCAGATACCCTTCTTGCTGAAGTGATTGCAAGCAGGAAAGCAGTTTTCCATGATAAGTACTGTAATTCTGCTGTTGCTGCTGGCTCGAAAGGAGGGAGTGTCAACTTTTCTAGCACAAAGTTCAAGTCCCATGCTGGCAATGGCGGCTTCCTGGGTGGCTTTACATTTTTAATCCCTCTCAGAAACTGCCTGAGCAGAGGATGTGAGAATACTGGGGGATCCAAGTTGTATTCTGCTGAAATAGCTGATGCATGAGTCTTAATGGGAGAATAGGACAGGCTGTTGTGGAAGAGCTCTGCCGAGTACTCCAGGATGTTAGCTATGTTTACCAGTGACACATTCTCTCCTTTTGCAGTACTCCAAATGAGATATCTTTTCCATTTTGCTGAATAATTTTTTCTTGTTGAGGGTCTGCGAGCCTCCAAGATAATGTCTTCAACCCTTTGAGATAAATCTGGGTTATTTGGTCTTATGCAATGTTCCAGGCAGTCAGCTGCAGTGTTTTCAGGTTTGGATGCAGGGTTTTGAAGTTGTTCTGTGTTAACAGCAAGGGAACTAGGGGCAGAGGCCATATTTGTTCCCGAGACATACTTCTCAGTAATGGGTACCAATGTTGCCTTGGCCAGTCTGGAGCTATCAGGATGATCCTTGGATGGTCTTCTTTGATCTTCAGTAGCATCTTGTGCATCAAAGGAAGAGGTGGGAATGCATATGCTGTCAGGTTTGTCCAACTGAAAGATAGGGAGTCCACTTTCCAAGCAAGTGGGTGGTACGTCCTTGTGCAGAATTTTTTCAGTTGGTGATTGTGTGGGGATGCAAATAAGTCTATTTCTGGCAGTCCCCATTTCCCTGTAATGGTTTTGAAGATGTCCGGATGCAGCATCCATTCGTGGGCATCCGTGGTAGTTCTGCTTAGGATGTCTGCTAGTATATTTTCTTTTCCTGGCACAAAAATTGCTTGTAGCTGAATGTTGAAGCTCAGTGCCACATTCCAGAGGTCCATTGCCATCCGGCATAGAGGGTATGAATGTGTGCCTCCCTGTTTGTTGATGTACCACATAACTGTGGTGTTGTCCGTCCTTATCAGCAGTTGACCCTGTTGAAGAAATGGTCTGAATGCCTGAATTGCCAGTTTTACTGCCAGCATTTCCTTTTGATTTATGTGTAGGTGCAGCTGGTCTTGAGTCCATAAGCCTTGTATGCACTTGTCCAGCATGTATGCCCCCCAACCGAGGTCTGAGGCGTCTGTTGTGATGGTCTGGCTTGGTTGAGTGCTGTGGAAGGGCAGTCCCTTGTTTGATTGACAGGCCTGGGCCCACCATTGGAATTCTTGTTTCAGGCATGGAATTATTGGAATTTGGGTTTCTAGGCTGTGCTTGTGCTGAGACCATAAATTCCTTAGGTACCACTGTAACTTTCTCATATGTAGTCTGGCATGTGGAATTAATATTAAGCAGGATGCCATGTAACCGAGAGCTTGCAGGACTTTTCTTGCTGTTAGTTGGTTCTGCTTTGTTAATGCCATGAAGTAGAAAGGGAGTTGCTCCTGTTTTTCTACTGTCAGGAATGCCATTTGTTTTGTTGTGTCCAAATCTGCACCCAAGAAGGTTATCCTTTGGGATGGTATCAGCCTTGACTTTTTTATATTGACTGTGTATCCCAGGGCTTGTAGTAGATGAATGACCCTTTCCAAATCTTTTGTTAATTTGTTTTTGTTGTCCGCTTGTAACAGGCAGTCGTCCAGGTAAGGGTAAATTTGAATCCCTGAAGCCTGCAATGAGCAATTACTGATGCCAGGCATTTCGTGAATACTCTGGGCAGTAGATAAGCCAAAGGGCAATGCTGAGAATTGATAATGCTCTGATCCTGCAAGAAATCTGAGGTATCTTCTGCAATTTGGTCATATGGGGACGTGCAGGTATGCCTCCTTGAGATCTAGAGTTACCAGCCAAGACTCCTTGCCCAGCATGGGAAGAAGATGCTGTAGGGTCAGCATTTTGAATTTTGGAACAATGAGGTATGTGTTTAAAGCGGACAGGTCGAGAATAGGTCTCCATTGGTTTTCTTTTCTTGGTACCAGGAAGAGTCTGGAGTAAAATCCTTGCCCTTGTTCCATAGATGGTACCCTTTCTACAGCTCTCATCCTTAGTAAATGAGTTATTTGTTCTAGAGCTTCTGTCTTCTGATTTGGAGGTAGGTTTGGCATTCCTCTCTTCCTTGGTAGAGTATGGAAGTGAAACCTGTAACCTTGGTCTATTGTCTGTAAAATCCATTTGTCTCCTGTGATGTAATGCCAGTTTACTGAAAATAAGGCTAGCTTCCCGCCTAAGGGTGCCTCTAGTTGTTCCCTGGTAGGCGGTGCTAGAGCCAAGTCACTGTTATTGTCCTGTGGAAGTGGTGGTGGCTGGATCTGTGGCTGCACCTCGTTGGTTCTTAGCCTGCCACTGACGTCCCCTGTAGGCACCTCTGGATTGACCCCTGCCTCTTGAGCGTCTATTCCTGCCTCTCGGAGCTCTGGCGGTGTCTGGAAAGGACCAATTCTTGTAAGGCCAGTTCCTGCTAAACCTTGGAGGCTGGACCTGCAAGAAATCCTTGACTGTCTGGACAGATTTTGCTTTCTCTTCCACCTTCTTCAGCACCTGCTGCGCAGGGGAGCCAAACAAACTGAGCTTATCCATGGGAGCATCTAGGAGCTTTGATTTAACATGGTCTGGTAAGGACTGCTCTTTTAACCATGCATGTCTTCTGATCACTGTGCCAGTCATGGCTGATCTAAAGGAAGCCTCCAGTGCATCATAGCCGCATTTTAAGGAATGATTACTGACCTGCTGAATGTTATGTACCATTTCCTGTACAGATTTTTTGTCTAATGGTTCATCCGAGGACAGTTTTTTAGTTAATTGGTCTAACAAATTCCTGATACTGAATCATGTGGAATTGACAGTTCAAGGCCCTAGCTGAAAGAGTAGCAGAAGTGTAAACTTTTTTACTCCATCTCTCTAAGGCCCTAGATTCCCTTTCAGAGGGGAGGGGGTTTTTGGTAGAAGAAGCTGCTACAGCCTTGGGTCCCTGGGAGATAGTTTCGGGATCTGCAAAAGGGGCCTTATACAAATGATAATGTGTGTCCGGTACCCTGTAGTACCTATCGGGCTTAGCAGGGGCCGGAGGAAGAGAATCAGGAGCAGTACAAGCATCATTAAAAGCATCATCCACAACAGTAAGTACTGGAGGAATGGCTAAAGGCCTATGCTGTGGCAAATGCAAAAAGGTTCTAAGCCTTTTCCTAGAGTCTGAAAAATCCTGGCCCTGCCATTGAAATTGTTCCCTCATAGCATGCAAGGTTTCCCC